>NC_051212.1:56262216-56309716 GCF_015220715.1 Pygocentrus nattereri
GTGCCTTTAGATCAACACTACTAACTAGTTCGATTATAAGAGCTTAACTCGTTCCCTTCAGTTCAACACCGCTAAAGGCTCGAACCCAAAAACAGCCGTTAGCTTCGTGCTAATGCTAACCGGCTAACTCCAAACAGGCCGCGGTGTCTCTGTAAGCGGACTGAACTCCTATAACAGCGGGTTAAAGCTCATATTCGGGAAATACGGATTAATATACCCGTAAATAAACCTGTAACGGCGCGTCTGGGTGTTTAACTGCGGTTCTGAGGCGTCGCGAGGTCCCGTTAGCCTGCGTGCTAACCGCGGCAGTCATAATAACTCACCCTTCACTCGAGCAGACTTGGTCTCGAACTTGGTCAACATCTCCTCCGGACACAGAGACGCACACAGACCGCGCCGTTACTCTAAAACACCGGCTAATGTCGCAGAAGAGCGGCTGTTCTCATGAAGAGCGGAGCGAATGAGCGGCTCTTCCGCAGCTGACACGTCTACACAAACGCCAGCGACGCTCGGCGCTTCCGAACGCCAGCAGTGGAAGCTCCACGTCAGAGGCAGCAGCGGGGGGCGCGTCCCGAATACAGCGCTGGCTCCCCACGGAGTGCACTGCTAACTTGCGAACTACAGTGACGGCGCTGCTGAGGCCGTAGAAGAGCCCTGGGCTGTGTCCCAAACTGAGGCAGCCGTCTCGGGCCTTGTTTATAACTTGACAAATTAAACACACACGCATAGAATAAATAAAAACAAGGTCTTAAAATAAAACAGAAGCAGAAACACTGACTGGAAAGGTGCATATTATAAAGCTGAGAAAGTTAATTTGCCTACGCTTTGTACTGAACACGCTGATTATCTTTCACTGCTAGATTTAGAAAATACAGAAAACGAGAGTTCAAACATTTAACGCTCAGTAATGATCATCGTACCTCAGTCGTATATTTACTACACTCTTAAAAACACGGCTCTTCGAGGGCTCCTTTATTAAGATGGTTCTATATAGACCCATGAACACTCAAAAGAACGCATGAGGGCAGTCATGGGCTGGAGGTCAGGGAACCAGCCTTGTGACCGGAAGGTTGCTGGTTCGATCCCCAGAGCCGACAGCCCATGACTGAGGTGTCCTAGACACCTAACCCCCAACTGCTCCCCAGGCGCTGCGGATTGGGCTGCCCACCGCTCCGGTGTGTGTGTGTGCGGTGTTTCACTGCACGGATGGGTTAAATGTGGAGGTGAAATTTCCCTGTTGTGGAACTACTAAGGGGCTCTAATTAATAATAGCATGACTATTTCTATTGTAAAATGGTTCTTCAGATTAATGGAGAACATGCTGTATATGGTTCTATATGGAACCTTTCTGAAAAGGGTTCTTCTGCTATGACAAGCTTGAGACTATAACAACATAAGAGGCCTGTTTGGTGCTCTATAGAGCCACCTTCTTCAAAGGGTTCTGCAATGTTTTTGTCAGGCTTGTTACAGTAGAACCATATACAACATATTCTCCATCAGTCTGCAGAACCACTTAAGCATGAAAAGGGTTCTTAGACTGTTTATTGTTCTAAACACAATCATTGTCTTCAGCATAGGAGAGCAGGGCAAAACCAATCGTTGTTTTTGTGCTAAATAGTTTTAGAACCACACTATCTGGCCAAAAGTCTGTGGACACCTGTCTGAATTATTGAGTTCAGGGGATTTTGATCATTTTTTTTCCCCTTCTTTCAGGAAAAAGCTCCACTTGTTTATCTCAGACACCAGAAACACAAAGACCACACGGAACACAAGCTCTTTTCTCTCTTTATTTCTTCCACTGTAATTCCGTCCTTTGTTCGCGGTGTGTAGACGACGGCGGGTGCAGGTGTTCACTGTGAGGGACTTTGCAGTTTGCGGCTGAATTCAGTGCGACTGGTTTAAGTGTGTTGGGTGTTCGATGAACCCCTGAGTGCTCGTCTAATGTGCTCGTCTCTCACCGTAATCCATACTAACCATAATCCATATTAACCACCTAAATATCTTCATGTCTTCACGCACGAGTTCAGCCTGCGCTCCTAAAAACGCTTCTTCAGGGGTTTCCAGTAACAACAGTGGTTCTCCACAGAATCACAAAGGCCCAAAGAACCACTTGCATGTTATATGGTTCTCTGCATGGTGAAATGGTTCTACAGACTGATGGAGAATGAATTGTATGTGGTTCTTTATAATAGCTGAACCCCTTTTAAAATAAGGTTCTATACAGAACCAAGTACAACACATTCGCCATCAATCTGAAGAACCACCTGACCATGCAAATAACCATTTAAGCATGCACATGGTTCTTTGAGCGTTTATGGTTCCATAAAGAACCTTTATGGACTAAATAATGCTTGAAGAACCATCTATGAGTGTATGCATAACAAAACCCATTAAACTCTGCACCCTCTCAGCTTTCAGAATAAAAGCTCACTCTTTTGAAATAGAGCCTAACCGTATTTTACACCTCTGCCCACTGATTTGAGGTATTCCGGGAGTTAAATGTCATGTTTGGGAAAGTTAACACAACACACTGGAGCACATTCGCCTGTACAATATGACACTATTATTATTATTATTATTATGGAGGCTTGTTGGGAGCACTTAACATAATACAGGACCATAATGGGATCAGGAAGACTTTAAAGGAATACTCAAGCATTTTCCAACCTTTTGTTGCATCTGTTCTCCATCAGACAACACGGGTTCTCCATCAGACAACACGGGTTCTCCACACGTTTTCTATCAAAGAACAGACCAGGCCACTGACTCAAAACACACTTGGAATAGAAACCATTTCCCAGTCAAATCAGGCCTAGGCAAAACAAAGAATCACAAGGACTGAATTCATCCAAGAACAATTCAATATTCTCCACAGAGGGAAGCACAAAACGAGAAGAACATCATCTGAATGTCTCAGACGTCCGTGTCTTGGAGACGCTACTAGGGGAAATGAGACCAGTGGAACAGTAAAGATACACTAGAAATCCCAGATTTAACCCACAGTGCTGACAAAAAACAAAGAACGGAAGAATATTGACGAATCAATAAAGAATGGACCAAAAAAAACAGTTTTCTTTCATCTTATTCCATGTAAGAGAAACCGTGAACATCCACTCCAGCCAGCTTGGCGCTCCCGGACCGTCTCGCAGAGATGCTGACATGAGCAGCACTTCTGAGGGAAAACACAGACATGAGTGAAACATTTGGTCTGAGAATCAATAAAGACGGAATAAATCTGTTTATTACAGCGGCTCCGGCTCCAAGGCGCTCGGGCTGGCGAGGACAAGGCTGTCTGGCACATCAGACCGAGCTTTTAAACTTCTTCACTACTACACAGCAGAACCGGAACCCGCAGGGCAAGTCATCAGACCCCGCTGAGCTCCTGCAGCGGCGGCCTTTCAGCGTCAAACCAGCTGAAAACATTCACAAATCCGGGATTTGACTTCCCGGCTACAGGGGCGGGAGTGAGCTGCCAGGCTAGCTAGCCGTTAGCGAGTATCTAGCATCTTAGTGAATTGGGACGGGGCCGCTGTTCGTAATATCGCTGAATAAAATAACTACGAACGCAAACTGGCTGTTTCTGAACTTTCCCCTCAACTAACCCTCATCCAGAAGCTCCTTCTCTAAAATAACCCTAATAATCCCTGGGACTGGACGGGACGGGCACAACCTGGGAACACGATGCTAGCTAGCTGGCTAGCAGCTGCTACCTGAGCTGCTTGCTAGCAGCTTTACACAGCAGCACTTTGGCGAGCAGCTTCTCAGTAATGAGGAGATATTTTGAGATATTTTCACCTTTTTTATTAAACTCATGACACCTGTGTCAGCAACAAGAGTGATTTCAGTCAGTGGAGCTGCATCTGTGGGGGCTAACTGGCGAGGCCAGGCTGGAAATGCTCCTCTAAGGTGGACACTTGCTCTGCTTTAGTAAACGGGTTGAGAAGATGCTAGAAGGCAAAAATGGACCAACTTCATCCATCTCGCCCACCTTCAGGGGACACACCACGTCCCACATACAATCTCAGTGCAACCCGACTGGGGAAGCATACATTAATGCAGAGGTGTCAAATCCAGGTCCAGAAAGTAAAAGTCCTTCCCAGGATTTTGTTCCAACAGGCTGGACAGCTCTGCTGGTGGTGTGATCTAACTAGAGAATCCAGCCTGTTGGAACAAAATCCTGGGAAGGATTTTTACTTTCTGGACCTGAATTTGACACCTCTGCATTAATGACGGCACAGGTGGGCTCAGGATGACTTTTGCCCTCATCTCAAGGTCTTGCGCGTTTAAGAAAATCCTTTTTTCGGTCACTGATTAGATCTGAAAAAGAAATTTCAGTAGGTTCCCAACAATTCCATGATGAATTAGATGGAATTATTATATATAAAAGCAATAGCAATTTAATTATAGCTTATTAAATTGACCGGTCGCTGTATTTATTCATCCAACACTCCTCCTTTAAGACGTCTACAGCCAGAACTGCCACCCATCCACCTCCTGCGGTTTTCTAATTCTCCGTCATTTACAGCAGAGGCACGGATTTCTAGCCGTTCGACTCATTACGAGGTGCAAATGTGCAAAATTTGATTAATATCAATATCAATATAGCAGCCCACAGGAATGAACCCAAAGCTGCATTAAACCGGGTTAAGGATCCACTCTGGAGCGGCAGAAGGAGATGAAGAGTGAAGAGGAGGAGGAGGAGGTGGTGGTGGTGGTGTTTTACAGGAGTTCTTGTGGGCGTTCACTCAGACAAACTCCATCAGCTCCATCCTGAATCAGGAGGAGCTCAGAGCAGCATGGCGCAGCCTGGGGACCCTCACATCACCGAACACTGCTCCGCTCCGGCTGCGCCCGGACCACCGGGGAGGTGCAGAGACTCGGGATCGAAGTTCAAACCGGGGGGCTGAGGAGATACACAGGAAGACAGTACCTGAGAGTGATGAAGTGCATTCAAAAGAGCACCAAGAACAAAACTCAATAATCATAATAATCATAATAATCACATTCAGACAAGACACGTTTCAGTTCAGTCTTAATGCTAAAAACGAACAAAAACACACATCATATACGTCTCACACACATTCCTCATAAGTGTCACAAGCAAAGTTGGATTTAAAAACATTTTCACCTAAGAAAGTTTTTCTTGCTCACTGAAAAGCTGCTGTTTACAACATGCACCTTTCAGCCACTTCAGCTTTGCAGCGCCTGAGCGGAGTTTAGTCACATTTTCTAGTTAAACGTCTGGAGTTTACAAGCTTTCGATGAGCACCGAATCCAGCATAACACTACATGTTGAGATAAGATGATCCTTCATTAGTCCCACAGCGGGGAAATTCCCAGCTGCAGCAGCACAGGGACAGCAAGGCTCTTCAGGAAAAGAGAACTAACCAGAAGAGAAATTCACGTTAAGCGCTTAACCAGGTTTTTCAGTTTATCGCCTGCACTATACAGAAAATCCATATAAAGCTAAAAGATAAAAATCTGAACTCTGTCCTTCATAAAAAAATCTATATAAAGAATCAGAAATCAGTGAAAAGCTAAGATGTTTACACTGTAAGGACATTTTTCCTGAAATTCCCATGGAGTTCTGCTCATGGGGTTCTGGTTTACATCACACGGGCCGGAGAGGCGCGGCAATATAAACCGGTTAAACACCGCGCTGAAGCATATTTACACCGTTAGCCCCAAAGCTCTTATGCCAACAGTTTGCGTTGTTATTATTATTATTATTAATAATATTAATTACTTATTAGCAACATTAGCCTTGAGCTCCAGGACCAAGCTAACAGCTTTGTGAGCTGAATCAACACTGCGTGTTAGCTACATTAGCCTTGCAGTCTCTGGCCTATGGGAAATGAACGTTGCGTGTTAGCTACATTAGCTTTGCAGTCTCTGGCCTATGGGAAATGAACGTTGCGTGTTAGCTACATTAGCTTTGCAGTCTCTGGCCTATGGGAAATGAATGTTGCGGGTTAGCTACATTAGCCTTGCAGTCTCTGGCCTATGGGAAATTAACGTTGCGGGTTAGCTACATTAGCCTTGCAGTCGCTGGCCTACATTACCATAGTTTACTAACATTAGCCTCGGAGCCCAGGGAAGCAGACGTCAGGCCCCGAGCACGGCTTCGCTGAACAACAACATTTGGGAAAACATGAAGTTTCGTGTTTTTACTGAACTGCAGCTTTAAAGCAACACTTTTCCACGGAGGTGCTATACTCACTGCCTCTCCGGCGAGCTCCTTCGGCGGCTGGCCCAGGTCCTGCAGCTGAGCAGGAAAACGGAGATTTAGAGAAAATACACACCAAATACAGAGACAACCAACCCTTTAGGTCAGGTTTTCCCCTGACGTTCACTTATTACATGAATGTGCGTCAAAAGCAGCTGGAATTCAGTTCTACAGGATCATTTTCCCTCACAGCAGGCAACAGGCTGGAGCCTAGCCCAGCTGTCAGTGGGCAGAAGGCAGGATACACCCTGGACAGGTCGCCAGTCCATCGCAGGGCAGACAGACAGACACATTCAGACGCACATTCAAGCCCAGGGGCAGTTTAGCACGTCCAATTGGCCTGACTGCATGTCTTTGGACTGCGGGAGGAAACCGGAGAACCCGGAGGAAACCCACGCAGACACGGGGAGAACATGCAAACTCCACACAGAGAGGACCCCGGTCACCCGGCCGGGGAATCGAAACCAGACCCTCGTTACTGTGATTCGACAGCGCCGACCCACTGTGGTTTTATACTGGCGTCCTGTTTCTATTTGTTGATGTGTCGCGTGGCGCTGATCCTCCATCTCACACACCTGAACTAGCCAGAGATGAAGGAGAAGAAACTAATCTAATCTAGAAACTAGATTAGAAACTAATCCTGACCTTTAAAACTGGATTTTCACTGGAGATAAAACACACTGCTAATTTACTGTTTAAGTCTGGAGCTGTTAGCTGGTATATGTAAATGAGGGCTGTTCTGATTGGCCGCACTGTATCTTAAAAACCGGTATTGGCTGAAACACTCCTTATAACTTCAGTCTGAATGGGCGGGGCTAAACTGAAGCAGGCAGAATAGATGGAAACATGTAAATGAACTGCTTTTCCTGACATCACAGAAACAAACATAAGCCAGGCTGTTTTGCAGTTATTTTCCATATATGGACTGTAAGGCCTGGAGAGCGAGCAGTGAGTATTGATACTACACCAAACTGCTACACAGAACGACAGTAAATTAATAAACAAACAAACATTTTCTTCCAGCAGCTTCCAGGAGACTCATTTACCTTCTGCATGAGTTCCAGAATGTTCTCAAAGCTGCTCTCTCCGTCGGAGCCTCTCTCGAACTGGCTGCAGATCTCTCCCATGATCCTGTGCTGCTGTTGGTATCTGTGGAGCTCCTCCGGCGGGAGAGACTGTCGGTTACTGTTCAGCCACTCAGGATACTGGAACACAAACACAGCACTGTTAGCTGATCCACACAGACACGGAGGAAAAGCCGCTTCTGTCCTATAAAGAAAAGATGATTCTTCAAGGGTTCTTTAGTAAAGGCAACGGTTCTGTTCACAAACAGGAGTTCTATATAGAACTGTTTCATGCTGAAATGGCTCTTTGCGTGGCGAAATGGTTCTCCAGACTTATGGAGATCTGCTATTCTTACAAAGGGGTTCTAACAATAGAAGAACCCTTTCTGGTGCCGTACAGAACCATTTTCAATTAGGTATGAAGTGGTTCTAAACAGACCCTCTGTTATTACTAAAGAACCATCTTTTTTAAGGGTGTACATTTGGGATAAAGACAAAGGGGCGTTATGCATTTTATTTATTTATTTATTTTTTTGCCAAACTATGGCTTTAAGTTCCGAAGATAGAACCCATAAAGAGTCTGTGATCTAGAGCGCATCTCACACTGTGACCAGGCTCACTGACCTTCTCCGTGATCTCTTTGAGGGACGGGTAGAGGACATCCTTGGACAGGAGGTTCTGCATGATGGACTGCATGATAGGCAGAATATTCCCATCGTCCCCTGCTCCTTCACCGTCTTCCAATCCCAGCCCTTCCAGAGTCTTAGCCAGATCGTCTCCGGCCAGTCCGGCAGCCTGACGTACGCAGAGGGAAGAACATCAACCGCTCACCACCGCTCAAACCAGCAGAGCCCACAGAACAGCTCTCGGCCTCACTGATCAATAACTGTGATCAGACTGTGATAATCGATACCGCTGCAGGGATTATTCTCTGACTTAACACAGGGGATTAAGAGAACGCTCGCCGTTCCCGGTTTGGCAGTTGAAGCAAAACCATAAAACGCTTCCCGAAACTTCAAAGCTTACAACGATTTAAGGCCACGCCCACTTTTTTAAATCCCCTGTATCTCAGAATCTGATGAAGACACTTTTACTGCACATTCACTTCAAACTGCAGCCACATCAAAGAGCGTGGGGCTTCATTTCGGTCAGCTTTTTATTTTTTAACTAAAGTTTTGATTTATATATTTTTTTATTTTCTGCATTTTAATGTACGGCTACTGTAAATGTGCAGAATTTAACGTAATGGGGCAAAAAAATGAATTTAAAAAATGTGGCTTGTGCAGAAGTTATGGCAGATTTCAAATCTTCTGTTTTCATCTCATCAATGCATCAAATAGACAGACAATCAATCAATCAATAAATCAATCAATCATTGGAATGTGTACAGTAGAATTTGCAGGAGAACGTCATATTCGAGTGTCTCTATGGAGAACGTGTTCCGTTATTTACAGGTAAAACGACAACGCCATGTAATTTAATCAGGGATGTGAACATTTTTACTGTGGCTGTGTGAAAATCACTCGGGAACAGTTCTGGATATGAAGAACAGCAGCTGGTTTAACCAACTTGGCCAATAAACATCATTCCTTCATTAAAGCCGGTGTTAATTATAAAGTAACTTTAAGTGTTTCTTCTCATCTTCTAAACATATAAATATATCAACGTTGTATACGTGTCGCTGCTGTCAGAACAAAGCCTCATAACTCCAAATGGAAAAACCTGCTTTACTGTTAATGGAAGTCAATGGAACCGGACGTCTTTCCGAGCCACTCTGGGTCGTTTCTTTTGGTCCGTTCAACATGAAATTTACACACAATGTAAAGAACAACAGACGTTTCCAAATTATATCAAAAGCTGAAAAACCGACCAAAATGGAGTTACGAGGTTTTGTCCCGACAGCAGCCACACACACACACACACACACACACACGACTAAACCTGTGTGACTGTGGAATCAGCTGCGTGAGGCGAGGTGCTCTACCTGCAGGTTGTCTGCGTTTTTGGCTAATCCGCTCAGCGTCTCTTTCAGGCAGGAGGTGAACTCCTGCTGTGAAGCTGGATCCGTTCCTGAAAGCAGTGAACAACGTTAGACGCAGTCACAGCCCTGAGGCAGACAGCAGGGGGCGCAATAACAGGACCGCGTGAAATGTTACTATAGTGATGAAATCCCATCACAGTACTCTTCAGGACGCTATCGTGATAAAATGAGCGTGTATACCTGCACTCAGCAATCCGATAACTGCGGAAAATCGGAGTAATCGGATGATGGGAAACTCCAGGCCTGCGTGAGTCAGACCGTACTCGTATTTCTGCTCTACAACCAGCCGGCTACATGTGCTGGTTCTTTGTTCCGATTCAATTCCCTGGTAAACGTCCTGTAAACGTCCCGTTTGGCCAGGTTTTAGTTTGTATTCTAAAGTTCTGGTTCTGACGTACCGACTTTTCCCGCAGCCTCAGAGAGTTTCTGGAAATGCTGCAGCAGCTCCGGCTCCTCCTGCGCCAGCTCGGCCATCGCTCTCTCCCACTCCTCCTTCGCCTGGTTCGCCATCTCGCCCTCGAACAGAGACTCGAAGAACTGACTGTCCTCCAGGAGAGGCGGCTGTGGATCAACAGACACACAGTCAGAACTGACCGCCGCACACAGACCGGGCCAGTCAGCGCTGACCGATCCGGTCTCTGTGCTGCGGTCAGCGCTGACCACAGCACGGAGACGGGATCGGTCAGCACTGACCACGCAGCACGGAGAAAGGATCGGTCAGCGCTGACCACACAGCACGGAGACGGGATCGGTCAGCACTGACCACGCAGCACGGAGAAAGGATCGGTCAGCGCTGACCGCAGCACAGAGACGGGATCAGTCAGCACTGACCACACAGCACGGAGACGGGATCGGTCAGCACTGACCACGCAGCACGGAGAAAGGATCGGTCAGCACTGACCATGCAGCACGGAGACTGGATCGGTCAGCGCTGACCGCAGCACGGAGACGGGATCAATCAGCACTGACCACACAGCACGGAGACGGGATCGGTCAGTGCTGACCGCTGTATACAGGACGGATCAAGTGGTCGTGTTTTTTAAGTCAAATAATTTATTTCCGGTGTGTGGATTTAAATACTGCAGAGGTTAGAATTGGCCAGGTGGTCGCCGTTCCAGGGTGGTGGTGGTAGCTAGGCTGCTTTAGGCAGTCTCCAGCAGGTTGCTATGGCACCCACGGTGGTCCCAGTAGCGTTTCAGGCGGTTGATAGCGTTGCTATGGTATCTGAGCGATGCTCAACATCTAGTAAAGCCTCCCAGAAGAGCCGAGGCTGCAGCAGCACAGGCTCACTGACACCTTCACCCCAGCGCGAGGACAGGTGTGATGCTCACCTTTGACCCAGAACTTTGTGCTTCTGCGCAGGAGGCCGCAGCGGCTTCAGGCGCCGCACGAGGGACGCTGGTCTTCTCAAAGTCATCGAGGGCACCTGAGGCGGGGAGAGAGACGGAGTGAGTACCTGTCACAGGTGTGCGTCCAGGTGTGACCCACTGACCTCAGCCGTGAGCAGCAGCTGGAGAGGAATGTAACAGCACAGCGTCTACAAGCGGGTTTAAGGTGTGTTTAGAGGCTGAAAGCGGCCTCCTACTGGAATTTTCCCGGTCCACCTTAAATGATGCAGCAGTTAAGTGAGTAACGACACTAAACACTCCAGCAGGAAGCGCATCTCAGATCTCAAACCTTACTGTCCAACAGCTCGTCCAGCTCCGCGTCCGCGCCCGCGGCCTGCCGCTCCGCCATCTCGCCCGCTGCAGCTCGGGGCGGACGTGACGTGGGAGCTGAAGGCAGAGAACCCGCAGAGAGGAGATCCGCCACTCCCAGCGCCTCCCGGGCTTCTCGGGCGCTAGGTGGCGCTCCTCGGCGAGGCCAGAGTGAATGGGTTGGTATGGAGCATCTGAGCGCAGTCAGTTTAAACGGGCTGAAACACTTCACTGTGGAAGAGTCCCGCCATTCCCGGAACAGTGAGCATCCCGAAACATTCCCAACACCCCCAATAAACCAACTTCACCGGCCAGGTGAGCGGTTTATTTGGTAGTTTTTAGAGCACAGGTTTGATTTAATGAGACATTAAAACGCTTTAAAGTGTTTTTGGTGCAGCAGAGCCGCGGATGCGACCATAGTTTTCACGGAAAACCAGCTAAGCTAGCGCGTTAGCTCGCCACTCAGCGAGGAAGGTAGCAACAGTCGCCAAGGTAGGATTGGTCAGCGGCTTTGAGGGGGCGGGACTTCTTGTTGAGTGACAGAAAAGGCGTCGAATCACCCGCGCACGGGCGGAGTCTGTGCATGGGTGGGCGTGGCACTGCGTTCTTCCTAGGCTGCCGTTGTGCTGCGATCGGCGCGCGTGGAGCTCCTGACCGCGAATAAAACGCTGATCGGCGCGGACGCGAACCCGGCGGAGCGGCGGAGAACCTGGTAAGCGGCCCTGCACCTCCGTCCCCGCGTAAACACGGCTTTCCCGCGAGTTTGCTCGAGTCTAGCACCGTTGAGCGAACGCCATGTGTCGGAGGCCGCAGGCGGCGCGCTCGAGTTTGAACGCAGCCGGAACACGGGCCGCGGGCCGGCGGATCGCCCCGAAAATCAGCACCGCGGTCTGCGGGTCAGAGCGCCGAGCGGCCGGGGAGCCGCAGGTTAGCTCAGCTCGGCTAAACGGGGCGAAGACGAGCTGAAACTCCGCGCTGGGGACCCGCGGCTCCGCTACGAACGTCGGCGAGTCGATATCACACCGACGCGGAGGAGTGGCTGCGTCCCAATAGTCACACTCGAGTTCTAGCTAACCTAGAGCCCTTTAGCCGCGCGGAGAGAACCAACCGTCCGCCCGCTGGACTCGAGCTAGCCCAGCGTTCATTCAGTGGGAGGCCGGAACTGTGGGAACTAGCTAAGCGTTCCACTTAGAACCCGAGTGCGCGCTAACTAGGTTAAGCGTTCTACTGCGAGGAAGCCAAAACGCACTAGCTAAGGTAGTTAGAACGTGAGTGAGTGCAAACTATCTGTGTTCTAGGTCTAGAACACTTAGTACACAATTTTCAGGCGTTCTAGCGCCAGAATACAAGTACACGCCAAGTTAGGAAGTGAGTGCACACTAGCTAAGCATTCTGAGTCTAGAACGTGAGCACGCACAGTTCGCAGTAGTCCTGCGTCATTCTGTAGTCCTTGTCATGCCCATATTAGGAATTCCGGGGTCTGAGCTTCGATTCTGTATGGGCCGGAATGACCAGGGTTTTCGAGAAATGGCCTCTAGCGCCCCCCCTGTGTTCAGTAATGGTGTTCAGAACCCGACACATTGTGTTCTGGGTACGTTTTTCTCCCGAATATCACTGGATCCTCTGAGTTAAAGAGCTGTAATACTAATACTGTTACGTGCAGCTGGAGCTGCTGCGCGTCAGTTTGTTGTCATTAAGGTGGGCTGAGCCGGTTCTTGGACGAGCTGTGCTGTCTTATCAAAATGTTCTGCTGTTCCTCATAATTACAGGTATACTGTAAATAAAACCTGTGGGTGGGGTGTTTTCTCCTCGACAGAAACACCGCCAGCGTCAAAGCTATGAAGCGGAGTTCAGCTTCTATTTTCGCAGCTTTTTGTTTGAATGAGCCCGTTCCACCTTAAATGGTGCGGCAGCTGTGACTAGTCATTACATACGTTAGCAGACGAGACCGAACGCTGACCGGTCGCTTCTGAGAAGCAGCAAAATAAGATGATGTCACTCAGCCGCTCAGCGGAATCGGAGAAACCTCCTCATATCAGGCCTTTCAACCCTCCATGAAACTGAAGCTTCTTTTTCTCCGGCTGCTTGGTGGAATTCTCCGTTCCACCTTAAATAGCACAGCAGTTCAGAACGTGACCGCCGCACCACTTAAGTTGTTGGTATTACAGCTCTTTAACGACCTTGTGACTCAGAGGATCCAGTGGTGTTCGAGAGAGGAATGTTCCCAGGACCAGTCGAATCTGGTCCGGAACGTTTTTATTAAACACAGGGGGCGCTAGAGATGACTTCCCGAAAACCCTATTCATTCTGGCCCATAGAGAATTGAAGCTCCGACCCGGCGCTCCTAATAGGGTCTTGACGTCATGACTACAGGGGTCTATACGCAAAGTGACTTAGGGGGCTCAAATACACGATAGCTAGTGAACGTTCTCCGAGCTTTCTAGGTGGAACGCGGGCGTATGCTAGCTAAGCATTCCGGCTGTGGAACGTGCGTATGTACTAGCTAGGAGTTTCGTTCCAGAACGCAGACACACATTGTCCAGTTGGCGTGCAGGTACCCACTAATTAGGCATTCTGAGTCTAGAACTTGACACGTTGTCACGATGAGGATGGATTATGATCGTCGTGGGCTTTAATAACGTGGCTCGTTAAATGTGAGATTCCTCATCAGGAAATCTAAAGAATGTTCTAGAAGTCTGTTCTGTGGTGCGTCGTGTCCTGCCGCTGGTGTCTGTAGCGTGTTCTCAGTCGCGCGGCGGTAAATTGAGGCGTCGTGTTCGTTTAGACGTGTGACTTGGTGGCGCTGTACATGCAGGCAGTCTTATTAGCGTGTAATAACGCGTATGAAGCGCGCGTGTGCAGGGCAGCCGCCCTGTCGGCGTAGGCCGGGGTCAGTCTGTTGGAGCTCGTGGGGGCAGTACGAACGCTCGCGCGGTCAAAGTGAGGTGTTAAAAATACACGCTGAGACTGTCCCAGTCTGACCGGCTGACGGCTGTTATGTTCTTTCCACAGGTAAAGTCGGAAGGCGGCTCATCTTTTCTCGTTTGTTTTCGTTCAGTTTGTTTAATTCACTTTACTTTGAACCCCAAAACCTGCCTGTTTGCCTTCCCCGCCTCCCTCTTTTGTTTTTTTTAAATCAGCGTGTATTTTTATTACCTTATTTTGTTTTCGGTGTCTTCAGAGTCGGGATCTGTGACGGCTCTTCATGGCAGTCAGAAGGGGACACATTAGATGCTTAAAAGTGAGTAGAACTTGTGTCTACTAGGGACCCAGTGCTGCACCTGTACACACCTGAGTACACGCTCGCAGATTTCCCTGACCGCTTCGCTACAGGCCCGCTTCATCATGGAGAGGGGAGCTCCACCCATTTCCCAAAATTCCTCATTAATTAAGAGGTTAAGATGTAAACCGAGCGGTTTGGTGTGAAACGCTCTGTTCTAGATAAACTGACCGAGTCAGAACCGTTCCCAGTGGTGGTGATGGGAACCAGACGTCCCTCTAAAAGCTCCTACAGAAAGTTCCTACATGAGCTGGTTCTGAATTCACTGCCTGATGACTGAGACGCTGTTTTATGAGAGTTTAGAGAACTTCAACTCCATTCATGGTGGAGGGAGACATGCAGGGCGCTGTGCGGCAAAATAGTCCCCAAAGAAAACTCATTATTCCAGATTTTCCACTGTTTTCCACCATCAACATTCCATATAAGCTCAGAAGACTCGTGTAGGTTCTCTGGTGGTTCTGGATAGAAAAACGAGGAACAAACGTCTGGAAAACGTCTGTAATATTCCAGCGGAATTATTGGCCATTTAAGATCATCTCCTTTGATGAGACACTCGTTTTTACAGGGTGTTAAACGGAGGGATGCCCTGTGAGGCGGAATAGTCCCTGAAGAACTATTTTCCATCTTCAGCTTTCTTTGTGCTCCAGCCACTGAATTATGTAGAACCTTCGGGAAGTCAGCGGAATTTCCCCGTAACGACCTGAAAATTTTTCAGCAACGAAAGCAAAAATGGAACCAGCGAGTTTAATAACGACCACAGTTCAGTTCACAGCGTCGCGTGTGTTGTTGGGAATTTTCGCCTGTACGTAAACATTTATAAGCTCGTTTATAGGCAGTCGCGCGACGGGGAACTGGAGCAGTGAACGGCCCTCATATACGGTACAAATGAATGAATTGTAGGTATTTTAGTGCAGAACCCCAGAGTCTGACCCGTCTGGGTCCAGTAAACACATCAGAACATCTCGTTCGTGCGAGAGAACTTCCCGTCTCCTCCGTCGACTACAGCCGTCGTCTCCCCGCCGTTGTAGAACGTGAGGTCGAAGGAGTCACGCTACAGAATGAGGCAGTCGTGCCGCCCCACACGTGGTGCTGGGAGCGGAGAGATATCACACGTGCAGCGGACCGCGGAGTTCTGGAAGTGAAACAAAGACCTCCGATTTCAGGAGGAGCAGAGATGGGTTCTCTGGACCCGTCCTGGGTTTAAGTGGGCCTGGGTCCGGAAACGAGCTCCTGTGTGAAAACGGGCGCTTGACTCGCTCTGTACTGTTTTGGTTTTTGGTACCTGGTGCTTTTTTGGCATCACCTTCATCGAGGTTCTGAGCGAGCTGAGCCGATACCCAAAGGTGAGCTGCAGGCTGCTGATTGGTTGGAGAGAATCTGTGAACACGTCTAACTTCTGAACATCATGTGTCTCGGCAGTTTTGGCGTCGTTATGACAGCCAGCTACGTTGAGTGGGCGCTATGTCTGCAGTTGAAAACAAAGTAGCTGGTACCAAAAGCGAGTCAAGTCGAGTCAGTCTGTAGTCTGTGGTGTAAAAGCGGCCAAAGCCCTGATAACAAAGGGAATAACTTGTTCTTAATGGCCTTCGTAGGTATGTGAGGACGTTCTAGCAGGCTTGGGTGAGCAGGTCAGATCAGAAGAGGTTCCTCGCTGGGCGGATTTGATCTCCACCTCTCAGTCAGAGGTTCTGATAATTGCCGCTTGTTCCGGCGCTGAGAGTCTCTCCCTTTGGAGAACACAATAAGGCCTCTCTTCTGGCCTGAATGGGCCACTTTCAGACCCCAGAACGCTTAGACTGACCACCAGGGTCTGAACCTGACCTCACATTCCTGAGGAGCTGTGTGGAAATGGGATGTTGTACACCCTTAAAAATGATGGTTCTCAAAGGGTTCTCCAGTAAAGAAAATGGTTCTATGTAGAACCATGAACACCTGCTTGATTAAAGGTTCTTTGCATCGTTATGGTCTTCAAATTGGAGGGGAATGTGCTGAAGGTGGTTCTGTATAGTACCTTTTTGAAAAGGGTTCTGCTGTTTGTGTCAAGCTTGTAACAATAGAAAATCTCTTTGGTTCTAAATAGAAACACAGCACGTTCCCCATCAATCTGAAGAACTATTTCATGATGGACAGAACCCTTTAATCATGAAAAGGTTTTTAGACTGTTTATGGTTATTTTGTATGTGTGTGTGTGTATATATATATATATATATATATATATATATATATATATATATATACGTATGTAATGTATGTCCTGTGATAGTTATTTTGAGGTGCTGACGATGCGCTCAGAGAAGCACGTTGTTTAAAAAAAGTTTCATTTAACAATAAATGTTATTTTACTGAATGAATAGCCGTTTTCCATAGAAGTAGCCCTTAGCCTTGTGTGTGCGGGTTTTGGTCTGTGTGTTTTTGTGCGTGATTAGTATGTTGTGTGTATGTTGTATATGTTGTGTACACGTTCAGGTCTGGAAATGTAGACGTTTTTAGAGCTGTATGATATTTGAGCGTTTGAATTTTGCAGCGCCTCTAAAAATATCACAGAAATATGAGTTAGTCCAGTCTTTTCATCTGTGCAGCGGACGTAGACCGTTATGGGCTGTTTAAGGTGAGCTTTAACGCCTGACTTCATGTTCAGAACACAGCTAATTTCAAGACGCTTGGAGGGGCGGGGTCAAACAGACAGGAAGTCAAACAGACGTTTCATCCTACATTTAGTTCAAAATAATCGAAAATAATCATTTTTTAAATGTAAATGTTCAGCAAATAAATGAACGCAGTGTAGTTTTCAAGCCATCCCATAATAAACGTCTAACCGTCTGACTAACAGCTGATAAAGGTCAGTGCGGCTAACTAGGAGGAGCTGATTAGCTTAGCTAACATGCTAACAGCTCTGCTCTGAATGGATCTGAGTGTTAGCTTAACGAGCAGCTACAGAGTCGAACAGAGCTGTCAGTTTAAGGCTTAGTCTAGGCTAAAAGAATTCCCAGTGGTGATTCGGTGTGGGCGGTAAATAAAGGAAGAACTGTAGGGGCCCTAAAACGGAGCCCTGCGGAACACCATACTTTACTGTTCAGCGTTCAGAAGACTTGCTTACGAGTTTGTAGCGGCCTGTTTGGTCTTTTCGCCATTTTTCTTTCTTTGCTGTCTTTTCTTACTTGACCTACTTCAGTTTTCATTGGCTGTTGGAGGGGTCAGTTCAGATTGAATCACTGACCAGTATACTCCAGTGGTCACCAGTGGTTGCTAGAGACCTGCCTTGCTGCAGAGCTTCGTTCAGTCCTGTGTGTAATGTGCTGCGCCTCCCGTTACCCAACAGGGACGCATCTGATCCAACCAATCAGGAGCTACTGCGGACGATCAGCTGGAGCAGGTGTGGCAGATTGTGGTTGGAGCTAGATTTCGCAGGAAGGTAGATCTCCAGGGTTGGACCAGTTTGGAGATCACTGCTTTACTAGAGTCAGGAGAAAAAAAATCTAACGTTTGATAAAATCTGATTGGTCTGAAACGCGATCGGGAGGCAACAAATCAAAAGCCTTGGATCCATGAAGCTACACTCTTAAAGATGTTTCTGCAGAAGTTCTTCAGTAAAAGTGGTTCTAAATCGGGTCTGTCAAGCTGGGAACCTTCCTGGCCAAAGTGCTGTGGAGATCAGCGTTTACCCTCACCTGACTCTCTGAATTCAGTTCATGAAAGTCTTGCTAATCATCTGATGACCTGAATCTGGTGCATTTCATGAAGTCTGCGGAGTTTTGACCCACGAGGACTGGACCCTGACACGTTCTATATAGAACCTTGAACACTCGGAGAGCCTTTTGCATGTTTAAATGGTTCTCTGCATGGTGAAAAGGTTCTTCCGGTTGATGGAGAGAGTACTGTAAATGCTGTAGATTTTAAAGAGGGTTCTTTTTCACGTTAGAACGAGTGAGTAGGCAGGTTTACACACAATAGAACAGATAAACGTTCCTTTTGACCCACTTTATTCGTGTTTCAGAGCAGCGCTGTCGGCCTAGTTGGCGCTGAAGCCGACTTTCTGTTCACGTCCTTAACAGCTGAAAAACATCTGTCCAATACGAGCCATATAAAACCATAAAACCCGGTTTCGCTGAGTTGCCTGTATGTTACAGACTCGCACATCACCAGCTCAGAAACGCTCATCACGCAGATAGTCGGTCTAAACCTGTTCTGAGGGCCCGTCTGAACGACGTTTAGAGCCGCTTCGCTCCTGAACGCCGCTGTGGAGGAGCGTTTCCTCAGATAAAACCCTGCTGTACTTCTGTTGTGCATGAATCCCACCACACTGCACAAAACGGCGTCTGAGCGACGTCAAGTCTGGTCAACATATCTAATATTTCTTGAGTTTTTTTTTGTAAGAATATTAAGATTATTTAATTTATTTTTACCAGTTTTAAGTAATTCTGTCTCGTGAGAGTCTCTTGTTGCTTTGGCCGACGATTTAAGCCTCATCTCTTGGAATAAAGACATCACTACATTTCTCACAAGTAAAACCATCTGTCCAATGCAAAAAAGACCCTTTCACTGGACTGAATGACTTAAATTAAACAAATATATATAAATACAGGTGGACTGATCTTAACGTCCTCTCAAATCGAGGAATATCTGGTTATGGACTACGTTTTAGTAAGATGCTGTTTTTTGTTTATAATCTGCGTGGCACAAAATGGTATTTTGTCAAGTAAAATCTTAAATCTAGTCATAACTCTAATATTTCTCCTGTTAAGACTGGTGTAAGATGAAATAAGCTTAGTCTAAACCTGTTTGCTTGTTTCAGTAATTTTATTAAGTAAAATTCTCACTGTGTTGCCAGTGTAGTGGATGGAAAATGACTTAAAACAGGTAAAAATGTCTAGAATTAAGCTACATAGTCTTAAAATACGAGCAAAGCGTCTCAAGTTAAGATCGTTTAACCTGACTGTATAGATGCTGCGTCTGTGGTTCTGTGCCCGTTTCAGATCCATCAGCATTGATGCTGTTGTGTTTTTCTGCCCGACCCTTTCAGGAGGTCTATGACATGTCGAACGGTTATGAAGATCACATGGTGGACGAGCCGAAAGACTCTAAAACCAACCTTATAGTAAATTACTTACCCCAGAACATGAGCCAGGATGAGCTGCACAGCCTCTTCAGCAGCATCGGCGAGGTGGAGTCCGCGAAGCTCATCCGCGACAAAGTAGCAGGTAAGTATTCGCCGCTAAGGAACTCGAGCGCCTCGGCGCTTAAACGCACCCAAGATCACGTCCTGGCGAGTGAGACCCTCTTGAATGTAGTCAGTATAGCGAATAATCCTCACTGTGAGATCATTAGAAGACATTTCTGCACCTTTTCTGCTTAATTTAGAACCACTGGCAGGTCATGATGCTCATTAATGTAGCAATTAAAAGCCTTATTTCTTCAAGTAAATACAATTAGCTGCCAGTTAGGACTTCAATTTGGTTGAAAGTGCTCCAGAAATGAGCTCGACTAGGCTTGTAATGTCTGGCATGCCATGAGGAGAAATATTGACTAGTTTTGAGATGATTTTGCTCGCAGATGATGGAGAGAAATGATTATTTCATCCTGCGTTTTGGTTCAAATTTGGTGTGTTCATCATCGGTTTTGTGGGATTAAATCACTCCATCCACTCTAGTTTGAGATTAGGCCTCCAAAAAGGAAGGAAAAGCTGATGCTGCTGTTTTTCCTGCCGTATTTTTTTTTTATTCGCCTCCTAATTTTTCTCAGTGAACCTGAGGTGTGGTAGTGGGCGGCACAGCCGAACATTTGGATTAATTATCGGCACTTTTGGTGTAGATCACAGTTTGTGTGTGTGCTTTAAAAACGTTTTAGTAGCATCGGAAGTTTCCTGTCTACGAGGCTGAGTTCGGCTACATATTCAATCATCTTTTGATTTTCTGTTCCAGCTTAGAGGAGATGTCCACCCATTTTTCCAAATTTCCCCCATAACTCAGTGTGTGAGGGGTAAACGGAGGGATTCAGGGCGGTCAGAGCCGCTCTGTTTACATCTTAACCGCTTAATTACGCAGAAATTTTGGGAAATTGGTGGAGTTCCCTTTTAATTGGAGCAGCTTGCACTCTTGCATACGTCCTGTGGGTTTTTTTAGCTGAAATTCCTGCAGTATTTAAGGTGGAACGAGACAATTCGAACAAGATGCTGAACAAGAAACCGACATCAGCTTTGTGACTTTTTAGTGTTTGAGTTTCTCGTTGCAGATTAAACGTATCAGAAAACCTGCTGGACTGATTATAAACACTAATCAGTCCGTTCGTCTCCAAATTATCGATGTCAGTCTTAAATCTCTCTCTTTGCCGTTTCCTAGCTACTAGCTGGGCGAGACTGTTGTCTGTGTTGCTATGGTGACCAGCCAGGATTATTTTATTATTACCTACTGATCTGATTCAGCTGTGGAGCCGTGATGGCAGTAAAAGAGCCGCCTGCTGCCGACGGTTAGGGTTAGGTGTCCGTTAACCGTACAGATGCTGTTCCTCCGAGCGCTGCGCTGACGATCCGATCCGGTTTATAGAGATCGCGTCCTCAGTATTTGGGCCGCTGTACCGCCCACGGCTTACCGCACACCGCTTCACTGAACTGAGGGAATTAAGGGTTTTTAAGGTTTTAATTAATGATTTTTTCACCCGCCACCTTCGTTCTTAGCTGAACTTCATTTGTTTGTTTGACTTTCTGCTATTCAAATGTTTGTTTGTTTTTGTTTTTTCTTTGTATTTGGAACGTTGCAAGTTTCTTTTTTTGTTTTTATTTTATTGTTTTCCTTTTTTTTCTCTAGGCCACAGTTTAGGGTACGGATTTGTTAACTATCTTAACCCTAGTGATGCAGAAAGAGCAATCAGTACACTCAATGGCCTGAGGCTACAGTCTAAAACTATCAAGGTAACGTCACCGAGGTGTTCCTGTGTACAGTGCCATTTTCTCTGCACTTGTGTATCATCTTCAGAGCATCTAGTTTACAGGATGTGGCCTTTTTAACACCCTCTGTCTTTATCTGCAGTTGTTTGGCTTCACTTTAAAAGTGAGAACTGTTAAGTTTTCTAAATGTTAAAACAGAGCAGCCACATTTACTTACTGTTTTGTTCTTTTATCCTGGTGTTATTTCAATTAAAATATAAATTTTCTGACTTTGGGCTGCAGATCTTCTCCAGTAACTACTTTTAATTTGGATTGATTTTGTATATTTATTTGTGTAAATGTATTATTTGTAGATGTGTTGGATTAAATTGAGTTTGGTGCTCAGAAATTCGCCCTGTATATTTTTATTTGTAATGCATTTAGGCTCATGTCTTCATTTCTGATCAGATGTAGGTTGTTTTTTCAAATTTAACTGGATTTTGTTTTTCAGGCGGTTTTTCTCTTCTAAATGATGTTCTTCCCTGCAGGTTTCCTACGCCAGGCCCAGTTCTGACTCCATTAAGGATGCTAACCTCTATATTAGTGGGCTGCCTAAGACCATGACGCAGAAGGACGTGGAGGACATGTTTACACGTTACGGCCGAATCATCAACTCGCGTGTGCTCGTCGATAAGGCCACAGGTGATCGGAATTCCGATTTTTCTAGCGTTCCCACAAAACTCAGTGTGTGAGGTGTAAGTAGTCATTCAGAGGGTTTAGAGTGAAACGGGTCAGATGTCTTTACAGTGGTGGTGATGGGAACCAGGCGTTGCCATGACTACAACACAGATATAGACACTTTATTTACCATCCAGAACCACCAGAGAACCTACACGAGTCTTCTGAGTTTATATGGAATGTTGCTGATGGAAAATAGTGGAAAATCTGGAATAATGAGTTTTCTTTGGGGACTATTTTGCCGCACAGCGCCCTGCATGTCTCCCTCCCCCATGAATGGAGTGGAAGTTCTCTAAACTCTCAAAAACTGCGTCTCAGTCATCAGGCAGTGAATTCAGAACCAGTTCATGTAGGAACTTTCTGTGAGGAGCTTTTAGAGGGACGTCTGGTTCCCATCACGACCACTGGGAATGGCTCTGACTCTGTGAGTTTATCTAGAACAGAGCGTTTCACACAATCAGCTCTGATTACAGCATAACCATTTAATTATGCTGGAAATGTTAAAATTTGGGCGTTCCCCTTTTTAAGTCTCTAACAGACCTGATTGTGTGGTTTCCAACTCTGTAAACGGGATTGAAGCGCTAAGCCTAAAGATGTGAACCTGTCCTGGCTGATCAGTCGGGATTGATTAGACAGAGCTGGGTTGTTTTTCTGACCTGTGCCTTTTAATATCTGGGTGGTGTTTGGTGGTTTAACTTGAGGTTCTGCCTCGTGTCAGGACTGTCTCGAGGTGTGGCGTTCATCCGCTTCGACAAGCGTGCAGAGGCTGAGGACGCCATCAAAGACCTGAACGGACAGAAGCCCCCAGGAGCCACAGAGCCCATCACGGTCAAGTTCGCAGCAAACCCCAACCAGGTGAAGGGCACCCAGATCATCTCCCAGATCTACCACGCCCAGTCCCGCCGCTTCGGGGGGCCAGTCCACCACCAGGCCCAGAGGTTCAGGTACAGCACACCTGCACTGCACCTGCTCAGGAGCTCAGCTCTGATTCACTGAGGCTGCTTAATAAACAATGCAATGCGTCCAAAAATCGGATTGTAGCCCGACTCTCGTCATCGCTCAGTAACGAGGGCTTTCAGCATCAGGAGTTCCTGAACAGCAGATCGAACACAGAGATCAAACAGCTCGTCTGGAGTTTTACTGAAATGCCACAGGGATTCACATCAAAACATTAGAACTGTAAATAACTTTTAATAACAAACATTAACTGATATTTTAGTAGCTGAGAACTGAGGCTTCAGTTTAACTGGTTTCATGTCCATAAATCACTCAAACTAGCCAGAAATGGCAAATGCCTGGCCAACTCTCGCCAACCGAAACCGGCCAGCTCTCGCCAACCGAAACCCGCCAACCGAAACCGGCCAGCTCTCGCCAACCGAAACAAGCCAACCGAAACCGGCCAGCTCTCGCCAACCGAAACCGGCCAGCTCTCGCCAACCGAAACCGGCCAGCTCTCGCCAACCGAAACAAGCCAACCGAAACCAGCCAAGTCTGCTAACTGAAAGCAGCTAGCTAACTGTGCTAACTGAAGGCAGCTAGCTAACTGTGCTAACTCTGCTTAGCTACAGTATAAACTTCTTTACTTTCCGCTTTTGAAAGTAGGACAGCCAGCGCCTCCTAGTGTACAGAAGTAGCAGCTGTACAGAGCTCAGGCCTTTCCTGCTGATACAGGATTTAGGAGCAGATCTGCGTTGTTTCATGACTGAAACCCACAGCGTGGATCACTGGATACGCGGATGCTGAGAGAACGCGTGATGGAGCCGTGACGTTCTCGATAATGATGTTCTCGATAATCTGTAGCGTAAATGAGCCGTAGCATTTTGCCGCTAACGTTGACCGCTTTCCCGTTTGAGAGTCGGTTTTTAACCGCACTCTGTCGCCCCCTGCAGGTTTTCCCCGATGGGCGTGGACCACATGAGCAGCGTGTCCGGCGTGAACGTGGCGAGCAGCTCCACGTCCGGCTGGTGCATCTTCATCTACAACCTGAGCCAGGACACAGACGAGGGCATCCTGTGGCAGATGTTCGGGCCCTTCGGCGCCGTCACCAACGTCAAGGTCATCCGCGACTTCAACACCAACAAGTGCAAAGGCTTCGGCTTCGTCACCATGACAAACTACGAGGAGGCGGCCATGGCCATCGCCAGCCTGAACGGCTACCGCCTCGGCGACAAAATCCTGCAGGTCTCCTTCAAAACCAGCAAGACGCACAAGTAGAGGGCGCTAGAACGGCCAGAGCTCCGCGCCCGCACCGCGCCCGAGGGCGGTGGCGCAGGTCCGAGAGTTAATACTGATATTTTTGTAGTTTAATCCACTTTACGCTAAACGTTTCCACTTCACGCGCGGCGTCACTAAGCGTCCCGTTGGACAGAGAACCTTTTTCTTTTCTTTGAGTAATTCGAGCTGTGCTGTAAATGTTCTAGATATTTCGGGGAGCATCTCAAAACACATTTACACCAGTTCTGCATTTGATGCTGAAGCTAATGTGTGAGATGCTGGTCAGACTGGCAGGACTTTAGTTCAGCCCCCCGTACAGAAGCATGTTACAGTTTCTCGCAGTATTCGATATTTAAGTTGCCTTATTTTTTTCCACCCTCTGCTCCTCAAACCCCGTCTGACCCCACTTGACCCCTGGAGCACTTTGTTTTTCGTTGTTTTTGGTTGTGCTTACGGTCGGACTGCGGTTTTCCGAAGCCGTCGGAAAAGCGGAGCGTCTGTAAGCAGAGTTCGAGCGTGTGACCGAGGGGAACGTGTTTAATGCTCTGTGATTAGTCTGAAAGGGACCGCCTGATAAAGACTGAAAAGGACCAAAGAGAAGGTTTAACCCCACCTAAAGCGAGACGGGCGGGCCGCGGGGTTCAGCGCGGCCCCCCCAACAAAGCGAAACGCTTTCCTGATTAGCCGGTACTGACAAAACGTCTGTGTTCAGATTACTCACATTTCAGCTTCAGCAGTCTCTTCTGTAAGCTTTGGTTTGTTTCTCCACATTTTGATTTTCTTTAGAAGAAACTTTATTTACTTTGTTCTTTTTTCCCTTTTTGTTTTTCTTTTCCGTGCAGTTTAGGGTGGATAGATGAAAGTTGGTTGTTTTTATTAATCCATATACTTCTGAAGACTGCCTTGTGATTTGTCTTTTTTTTTTCTTTCTTTCGTTCCTTTTTGTTCTTTGCTTTGATGTTTCCTTTGTTTTGATTGTTTTGATTGTTTCACTTGGCATTTCACAATCATTAAATTTTCTTTTGTTTTGCTGAAAGTTTAGTTTTGTTTGGTTTTTTTCGTTATCGAGTTGGTTTTATGATTTGTTTTAATTCGTTTTCTATTGGGGGTCTTAGGACTGGAGGGAGGTCCGTGCCTGGTTTGGCTGGTCTGAGTCGCAGATAAACACGCTGAATTTAAGCTTATTCAGCCGTTTTGGGCGGCACGAAGGCAAAACCTCGGCAAGAACGTTCGCTGACTGCGCAGGGAACTACCGAAGCTAGAGGGCGAAGCGGCGTGTCGGTAAGGCAGCTCATGGTTAGCTACGTTAGCCGCTTCCCTAAGATCTTTAGCTAATGCTAAATCAGAATGAAAGGCTATGGTTCTAGATGTGTAACGGTTGATGTTATTAGCTCCTCCTCCAACCACGATAGCAAGCATCACTCCTTCGTAATAAAGAGGTCCAGGTTTGGGTTAGCAAGGTTAGCTACACCCCCAGCAGTGTTTGCTAGTGTAAATCGCTAATTCAGAGTAGTGGGATTAGGATTAGGTGCTTACCCAACCAGCTATCTTAAATCTCATATTGAGAATAAAATGGTTAACGTTTGGGTTAGCGATGAGGTTAGCGACACACTCAGCTCTGTTAGCTGGTGTAAATTGCTAGTGCAGAAGAAAATGGCCAATATCAGGATTAGGGATAAGTTTAGCTCCACCCTTAACAATGTTAGCTGACGTAAATTCAGAGTTCAGAGTGAAGGGGCTAGGATTATGGGGAAAAGTGGTTGAGGGGTTAACTTCCGATCAGATAGCCTATATCGCTAATCCAGGAGATTTAGGGTTCTGGTGATGAGTTTAGAGCGGCGCAGTGGGTGGCGCCTCACAGCAATGAGGGTCTGGGTTCGATTCCCCGGCCGGGTGACCGGCGTCCTCTCTGTGTGGAGTCTGCATGTTCTCCCTGTGTCTGTGTGGGGTTCCTCCGGGTTCTCCGGTTTCCTCCCACAGTCCAAAGACATGCAGGACATGCTAAATTGCCCCTGGGTGTGAGTGACTGTCTGCCCTGTGATGGACTGGCGACCTGTCCAGGGTGTGCCCTGCCCAACGACCGCTGGGATAGGCTCCAGCACCCCCCTGCGACCCTGAGGGAGAAAGTGTGTGTGTGAGGGTGAGTGAGATGAGTTTAGCGACGCCCTCAGCCATGTTGGCCAAGTACTAAACTCTTATGCAGCATGTTTTATCAGGAGTGAAAGTCTTTGTGAAATGGTTCTCCAGATTAATGGAGTGTTGTATAAGGTTCTATATAGAACCTCTTTGTAAGTGGTTTTATGTAGTACCAAAAAGGTTCTCCTTTTACAGTGTCAGGCTTGTGACCCATTCTGGTGCTATATAGAACCAAATACACATTCTCCACCAGTTTGAAGAACCAGTTCAACATGGAAAGAACCATTTAATCATGAAGTGATTCTTCGGGTGTTTGTGGTTCTGTATAGAACCACTTTTTTTTTTTTTTTTAAATTAAAGAGCCCTTGAAGAACCATCCTTGTAAGAGTGTAGGGTTAAGAACCTGCCAATCCATGATGGCTAGCTGGCGTAAAATCGCTCAATATGACTAAGAGCTAAAGTCAGGGATGAGTTTAGCTACTAAACAGCGCTAGCTGGTGTGTATCGCTAATTCAAAGTAATGGAGTTGATGCTAACTCAGTCTGAAGAACATTAGCTATCGTAAATCACTTCAGAAGGCAGGTTTAAGTTTAGGATTGGGCTGAACCCTCAACCATGATGGCTAATTAGCTAGCTAACACATTCAGAAGCTAATTCTGGCTAATGTAGCTTGGGTTAAAAAAAGTTTAACTTATTCCCGGGACTTGGCTAACCGAGGTAACTCTCTGGTCATTTGGCTATCTGAGGTAACTCCCTGGCCGCTTGGCTAACCGAGGTAGCTCCCTAGCCGCTTGGCTAACCGAGGTAGCTCCCTAGCCGCTTGGCTAACTTCTTGCCAAACTGAGGCTTTGCCGTTTAGCGAGAGGCCTGTAGCTTTCACGGATTCCTTCGTTAGGTTTTGAGAGATAGAGGACCAAAAGACTTTAAAACAGATATTTGGATTTGTTAGTAATCCATGGTGTTTCCCGGAGCCGCGTTAGCAGCGCGGTGCCTTCGGGTCGATCCTGCTCTGCCGTTTCTTCGGTTCATTCGCCTTCAGCTCAGCAGTAGCACTAAAACTTTAGTGTTCATTCAGAAGAAGAACATAAACTCGCTCATGATCACGTAGCAGACGCTCGGCCTGTGCAGCTCCACTTACCGTCTTCAGGAACGAACCGCGCTGCTCCACACGCTCCTGAAAACGCAGGTTCCTGAAGGGTTCTTGGCTCAGACGTATGGTACTAGGTAAAACATTTAATTGGTGTAGTGACATGGAGGTTTGAAAATGTTCTCCACACTTGCACCTCATACGAACCTGCACGCATTGACATGTTGAGGGAACTGAAAGTGGTTCCGCTGCTCTGAAGAACCTTTTTATGGCTTTTATAATAAACCGTATTTCAGTCACTACACTATCAGACTGGCTGAGCCGTCAGCGGGTCCGAAGCCGTGTTGTTTTGTTAAGGTGGGCGGCGGGTCAGAAGGTCCAGGCTGTGTTTTTGAAGTGGACTGTTGATCTTTTAGTCCGCCGCTGAAACGATCACACGGCTTCCTTTGATCTTTAACAGCCTTTAAGTTAAGTTAGCTACTGGATTCAGTTCTCAGACTGGGTTTTACTGGAGCGGCGCCAGGCGTGAGCCTTAATTTATGCAGGAGCACAGTCGACTGGGAGACGAAGACTATTTATTTTTGCTCGTTGTTCATGCTTGTTCATGTTCGTTGGAGTGTTTCATTTTTTGTATTAAAATCAATTTTAAAAGTATTGAAAGTATTGACGGTGAGAGAACCTCTGTAAAGAGTGACTGTAACTGAGTTGTTTTGAAATAAAACATCCTGGAAATCCTGTCTGAGTAATTGTGTGACACACTGAAATGGGATATCTAAGAATTAATAAAGGCGTTAACATTTAGACAGTAATTTCTGGACGAGCATCACAGAGAAGTGAAGCAGCTGTAGAGGGTTGTGAGAATTAAATGAATAAAAATAATGCAGATATTTTAGTGCAAATTAAAGCAATCAACTTTGTGCATCTCTGTTTTGAATATTATGAAAATCTGTTATTGATTATAAAAATTCTAAATGAATGCAGTGAAAGGATCGATCCCCGAATTTATTACACCCTTACTGTGCTTCAGTTAGCTGGCTCTCTGAGGTGGCTCCCTGGCCGCTCGGCTATCTGAGGTGGCTCTGTAGCTGCTTGGCTAACTGAGGTGGCTCTGTAGCTGCTTGGCTAACTGAGGTGGCTCTGTAGCCGCTCGGCTAACTGGGCTTTGGTCTTCAAATACAAAACAGTGAACAAGTATTTTCATGTTTTTAATAGAAAACAGTGAAGAACGTGTTCCTGCTCAGAGTTGACGTCAGCAGAAAGCTGTCGTCTAACCTCTGCTGTGCGCTCAGTTCGTCACTTACACCTAAAAACATTTCCAGTCTTCAACGTCCTCAGTAGCACAATGCAGCGCACGTCCTGGCTCTGTAATGCTGGCGCTGAAGACGCTAACAGTCATAACGGGTCTCAGAGTTCAAATTCAGTTTTCTCACCTCGTTGCTGCGATTAGCCAAGACATGTCTGGAGTCTGAATTTCTCCTTTAAAGCTTCTTTAGTTTCAGCACTGGAGCTATGAGTGGCTAACAAATGGAAGCTTATACCCCAGCAGTTAGCACTGAAGCTATCGGGCTACGGTAGCCAACAAACCCCAGCAGTTAGCACTGAAGCTATCGGGCTAAGGTAGCTAACAAACCTCAAACCCCAGCAGTTAGCACTGAAGCTATCGGGCTACGGTAGCTAACAAACCTCAAACCCCAGCAGTTAGCACTGAAGCTATCGGGCTAAGGTAGCTAACAAATCTCAAACCCCAGCAGTTAGCACGGAAGCTATCGGGCTAAGGTAGCTAACAAAACTCAAACCCCAGCAGTTAGCACTGAAGCTATCAGGCTAAGATAGGTAAGTTATGGAAGCTTATAGCCAAATAAGTAGCGCTGGATCTTGGAGGCTAATGTTGCTAACAAGTCCTGGAAGTGTATATTCTGAAAGTTAGCATGGTGCTAACTGCTAACTGCTGGCCTGGTTTCTGGTGCTGTGACTCACTGGTGTCTTGTTAGCAAAGCTAACACTACTTTTTTAGCTCCAGTGCAAAAATAAATGAGCAGAACTTTCTTGGCTGATTGTTTCTGTAATGTTGAGTAGAAAACGGTAAATCTGATTTACTTTTTTGCTGAAAAGTCACTGAAATCTAATTGATACTCATTGATTTGAAACTTTGCTGCATTTTAAGGCAACGCTAGAACGTACGTACATACAGAAATATATTTATATATAGATCAATAAAAAATCCCTAATTTACAAAATACAAAAAGAATCAAGTACTCGAACATGACGTCTCAAGTATATCTCAGAACTTCAGCTTTCATCTCACAGTTTTCCCAGAGGTTCCCTGAAGGTTCCTCACAGGTTCTTATTAAGGTTCCTCATTGGTTCTGCCAAGGGGCCCTGAAGGTTCCTCAGAAGTTCCCATGGAGGTTTCCTACAGGTTTCCCGGAGGTTCCTGGGTGGTTTCTCACTGGTTCCCTGGAGGTGTGTGCAGAAGTTGAAGGAACAGTTTCTGGCGTAAGGGAGACTCAGAATGGCACGACCAGAAGCAAAGGAGAAGGAAGAGGGCGGGAAGGTTCCGGTGAAGTCGAAGGCAGCGGTTTCCTGCAGATGATCCTCGGAGAGACTCAGACTTGGCAGAGGTTGTAGAAAGCGGTTGGTCTCTCTATCACCTGGTCGCCCACCACCTCCAGGATGTAGTCTCGGTTGGCGATCAGAGGCACCTCGGAGGAGGGGATGCTCTGCACACTCTGGTTTCCGTAGTAGGATGTGACTGTGTCTCTCTGGAAGCACAGATTACAGTGTCGGTTCAGTAAATTCTCAGATTTACAGATTTTCCCCAAATACAGTCGATCAGACACGACCTGTTTGGTGTCTGTAATTTGTTTCTGGTTTGAGTGGAGTCCTAAACACTGTGTCCACTCACTGTCCACTCTATTACACCCTCCTACTCTGTCGGTCCACCTTGTAGATGTAAAGTCAGAGGTGACAGCTCATCTGCTGCTGCCCAGTTTGACACTGAGGTGTTTAAAACTCCAGCAGTGCTGCTGTGTCTGATCCACTCGCACCAGCACAACACACACTAACACACCACCACCACGTCAGTGCTGAGAATGACCCACCACCCAAATAGTACCTGCTCTGTGAGGGTCCTGACCACTGAAGAACAGGGTAACAGAGTATCAGAGAAACAGATGGACTACAGTCTGTAACTGTAGAACTACAGAGTGCAGCTATACGGTCAGTGGAGCTGATAGAGTGGACAGTGGACTTATCCACTCAGCCCTGGATAAAGTGAGGGATTCATCCAGACAATAAACAGATACAGTGATTTGTCAGAAGCTCATTTGCATGTTTCAGTAAATAACGCTGAGCCGTCTCGTGCGGCTGTGATTCCGGCGAACGCTACTGTAAGTCGGACTGTCTCACCCTCTGATCGTTGTTTCTGGGGACGTTGGGCTGGAAGTCTTTCCTGCACAGGTGGGCCATGATTCCTGCAGCTAGCGCATCCCCCAGAACGTTGATCATGGTGCGGAACCGATCTCTGGAGAACAGAACGAAGAGTCAGACTGATGTCTGAGAGACGTGACCGAGCTCAGAGAGTCTCAGACGTAGATCAGAAAGCAGCTGGCTGGATGGCTTAAAGAGCCTGTGTCCCACATTATTCTCACGTTTTATATTCAATGTTATATTTAAGGCAAATATTTTTCTCTCCTTAAATTCATAAATCAGGCATTATTACAGGGACACTCACTGTGTTCATTACTGTGCCTTTAAGACAATAAATATATGCAAATGAGCTCTGTTCTGATGTCACACTTACAGGATCCAATCAATGGCGACGATAAGTGTGATGTCATCAGGTGGTAACCCCACCGAGGTGAGGACGATCACCATGGTAACGAGGCCAGCCTGCGGGATCCCGGCTGCTCCGATACTCGCGGCTGTAGCCGTAATACTGAAAGGAGGGGATGGAGGGGGTTATGGGTTATTATTACATCACTTCCTCTCCCTGTAAAACATAGTTCATACTGTCTGTTTATGATAGCTCCACCCACTGGCCACTTTATTGGAAACATCTGTCTTGTAGTCTTGTCTCTTATTGCGCAACAGCAAGGAGGAGCTACAGGAGAGGGGTTTCTAATAAAGTGGCCACTTAGTGAAAGAACAAGGGAGGTGTTTCTAATAAAGTGTCCAGGTAGTGGCAGCATGAGGGGGTGTTTCTAATAAAGTGGCCAGTTAGTGTACAATCAATCCGTTTGTAATGTTTTACCTGATGGTCACTAGCTGTCCAAAGTCCAGCTCATACTCGTTGACCTGGGCGATGAAAATAGCAGCCACTGCCTCATACAGAGCCGTTCCATCCATGTTGATCGTGGCTCCCACAGGCAGCACAAACCGAGCGATTTTACGGTCCACATGGCAGTTCTCCAACAAACACTTCATGGTGATGGGCAGAGTGGCCGAACTGCAGGACACAGAGGTGAGAGAGAGAGGGAGGGAGGGAGGGAGGGAGAGAACATGTTATCAGCAGTTTTACCAGAGTGTCACACAAGGTACTAAGATAAAAGAACGTTTATGATGGTTCTGACTGAACCCTGTGACGCAGTGTGAGCTGTGGAGCTGTGTGCAGTTCCTCCAGCGGCCAGCAGAGGCCCCGCCGTACCTGGATGAAGTGGCCAGTGCAATGACCAGCGCCTGCAGCAGGCCGCGGATGTAGCTGAAGGGGTTCTTCTTAGTGAAGAGGAAGAAGAACAAGGGCAGCAGGATGACTCCGTGCACAAACAGGCCGGCCAGAACGGTCATGAAGTACATCCCCAACTTCTCCGCCAGGATGACCGGATCATGCATGTCCAGAATCTTCCCTGCAACCAGGAACACGATACCGAACGGGAAATACCTGCACAGAGACGGGGGAATTTAGCCAGTGAGCACTGAAAACCCAAACCAAGAAAGGGTCACGAGCTCGACGCTGTAACGACAGAGGAAGAACAACAGTCTCCACAGTGCAGAGCCATTAAAGCACGCAGGTGGTGGTGTATAACCGAAGAACTCCAAGAACCATCTTTTTAAAGAGCATGTATATAACAAATTAAATGTTTAGATATTTATAATAAATATTTGTATATGTATTTATTCGTGTACATTTAAAAAATCTTTCTATGGATTTCCTTAAGACTGTTTTACATCAGAAGCTGCAAAACTTTGATTCTAATTTCTGGGGTACGGTGGGGGGGGGGTATGGTGGGGGGGGGGGGTGTTTGGCAGTTGGGTAAATTAGCTTTTCTCCAGTCCAGTCCAGTCCAGTCTGACTCACCACATGGCAGCGTTGATGATCTTCATCACACACTCGTTGATGCAGAGGCAGACGTTGACCAGCGGAGATCCTCTCTCACCCATCCGGCCCAGCAGGAGACCTGGAGGACACAACGGAGTGAGGAGGTCAGATCTTTCTGAGGGGGGATGGCGCAGCGGCTGGGAATCCACGTCATCGTTCCGCCATGTTGGCAGGGTTCGCTCTTCGTTTACAGGCTTGGCGCTCTAACCGACTCCAGCGGGCCGAACGACTACAGCCACATTAGCTTTACTGACCACGAGCTGAACCTCACATAATGAACCGCTTCCATCGGCCTGCTCATCCTGCGTTTTACACAATTCGACGGGATTTCAGTAAAAATCGGTAAAACGCAGGCGAGGTTTCTGCGTGATGGACAGCTCCACCTCTTCTTTCACTCACAGGTGTTTCCCAATCTAAATAGGGGTTTGAGTAACTCCGAGTCGAAGCTCATTTCCTGTTGAACTGATACGTCACTCCGTCAGATGGAGTTTAACTCACATTAAGCACTTCAGTCTATGTCCTGCTGCCTGTTAAAGCAGCGAAGTGACGTAAAGGCGTCCGCACTTTATCTTCAGACGAAACCACTACGGTCAGCGTTTGAACATCACCAGGTGTGTTCGTGTCTTAGATGGTGGTTTTGGTCGAACCCTGAACCTCCAGCGCCATCATTACTGGGCTATTTGTTCATTTCCAAGCAAATTAATGTTAAATGAGTTTTTCTCTTTATTTCATTTAAGAAAAAAAAAGTCAATTTAAGCAAAACTTGTTCCCCCTCGTAAAAACTCAACATTTATTTTGATATAAATATAAATTTGCATCTTCTTGTTGTTTTTTGCTGAATGACCATCAGATGGGTCAGTCTGATTTGGCTGCATCAGTGACCCTGCCAAGCTGCCTACGCAGGAAAGCGGCTTATTTTATTATGATTTTAGAACCTTCAGTTATTTTTTTAAATGAAGAGGAAATTAAAATCAAATCTGAGATTTTTTTAATGAAAACATTTGGATGAAAATGACTTTCCAGTTTTATGTTTTTGTTTGTCTACATTAATATCAGCTTAATGGGGAAAGTGGTCCAGGGATCCACCCCGTCAGTCATTTGTGGTGAAAACAGCTCCTGGTTTGACATTTTCTCTTAATCTGATCAACACTTCCTCAAAAAATGACATTTTAATGGGTTTACGGCTTAAAATGGCCTCGTTCTGTTGACTTTTCCAGTCTAATCTTTTATTATTCTATTCCATTTTAATCTTTTACACATTCAATCGTTTTTTCATTTTATTTGATTCTTTTATACATTATTTTCTATTCCAGTCCATTCGTTTCTGTGCTCTATTGTATTCCGTTCTATTCCATATTGTTATTAATTCTACTGTATTCCGGTTTATTCTAATGTGTTTTATAAAGATCAAAGGAAAAGTGAAGCATTCCAGGCAGAATTCTCTGAATCCTCACCCATCGTGGCGGAGAAGATGACGATGCCGAGGACGTTCATCTGGCTGCTCTTCCCGGGAACCACCTTGTAGTGGATCTCCGGAGCGGGAGTCAGCTCCAGAAACACCGGGTGGCCCATTTTAGGGTTATCATAGTCCGGCATGATGTAAACATAGTTGGCTTGGGAGTCGAGCGGGATGCTCTTGACGTTTGGCACCAGATCCGTTTTGTACTGAAAGGCAAATGATGAGGATGGATCAGCGAAAGCCTCAAGTTCCGGGCCTTAAATATAAAACATCCCTGTAAGAGTCGACAGTCAGTCGAACAGCTCAGGAAACCCACATAACCAAGACCATCAGACACATGGAGCTCCTCCACTCAGCCTGAGAGGAGATCGCTAGCTGGTGGAGATGCTTATAAGCTTCCATCGCTTGTTAGCTACATTAGCTTCGTAGCACCAGTGCTAAAACTACAGCAGCAAACTTCAGACACCAAACACATCTCAGCTGCACGACTACATTTGAGTTCAGAAGGAGAAAGTCAGCGGAATTTATTACTTCAGCGGAATTCCCTGCAGGAAAACCCAGCACAACCAGCAGAAAACGGCATCTTATCAAGTATAATGACCGTAGATTTGTTCAGCACATCCAATATCCCTCCTGCTGAGACTGTTGTAAGCCTATTTTAAGATGATTTAACTTGTTTCCAAACATGTTTTCCCTGTTTTAAGTGCGATTATCTCACGATGGTGGCCGAAGTTTTGCTTGTTTAAGAAATGAGCTTGAAACCAGCAGAATTATCTGCCAGTTTAAATTAGCTGCCAGTTTAAATTAGCTGCCAGTTTAATGGTAATTTTTCTTGATAAACCAGGTAAGAAATGAGCAGAAATAAGGTAGATGATCTTATGACGGGAGCACAACGTCTCAGAACAAGACATATTTGTTTCGGATGCTGGTTTTCAGGCCGGTCTGCACTGGTTTCATCAACAGGTTTCATTCAGGAATTATAAATTTATTCCTCCTCACCTGCTGAAATGTGGCTTCTATCAGGTTGGAAGGGATCATGTTCCTGAAAAAGAAACAGATAAAGAATGAATGTTAAGCCGTTACGCCTGTTATGGTTCCACATGTTCAGAGACCATTCGGGTTCCCGCTGCAGTCACGCAGAAGCTACAGTGCACTTTGTTTTCGTGGCGTCGGGCGTGTGAGCTGGACAGGAAAGCGTGGTCAGTATAAAAAGCCGTGGATTTCGGAGGTGAGAGGTTAGACGCTAAGCTTTTATTTATAACGGCTCCCACGCAGGAGGCCTTGGCCGGACACTGGAATCCTGTTAAATCTGTTCTGGAGCTCAGGAGCGCAAATCCTGACCATTCACATCCCGCTAAAAATACCCTGAGCCTGCCGTTCCGTGACGGGATTGGGCCCAGGCGCAGTCTAAGCCTCCAGCACATGCGTCCCAGCAGAGCGGTTATGTAACTGCTCTCTAAGAAGACTGATCGATTGAAATGAATGGTCTAATGGATCCTCATCGCTACAGGTGATACGATTCTGACTGAGGGGTCTCAGTTCTGCAGGGAGATGATCTGAACTCCCTCACTAACACTGAGGCCTACAGAGTCGAAGGGCTCCTGCTAATCTGCAAGCCAGGCCTCTTCATCTGACACCATGCTATCAAGAACACTATCTGCTTATTGGACTCTTGGTTACGTATGGCTGTGGCATCAAGCTAGGATGGAGGGACAGTTGTGGGCTGGAGGTTAGGGGACCGGCCCTGTGACCGGAAGGTTGCCGGTTCGATCCCCAGGGCTGACAGTCCATGACTGAGGTGTCCTTGAGCAAGACACCTAACCCCCAACTGCTCCCCGGGCGCTGTGGATAGGGCTGCCCACCGCTCTGGGCAAGTGTGCTCACTGCCCCCTAGTGTCTGTGTATTCGCTGTGGTATTTCACTTCACAAATGCGGAGGTGGAATTTCCCTCTTTGTGGGATTAAAAAAGTATCACTTAGGAATCTTGTATTGGTTCTTGCCCATTTTTATATAATATGAAAAGTCTAGCTGCTCTTTACTTTGTGTGAAAATTTCATGATGAATGGACCAATAGGAACAGTCCAAACCTGCTTAGAACACAAAAGTTTAAAGAATTTTTACTTCTAAAAAGTATCTAACCATATGGCAACAATATTTTGATTGAGTTAAAATATTATTTTGTATATTGTACAACGTCCATTTGTAGTCAAAATGACTAAATGTAGGTATTGTGATATAAACCGAGTCCGTTCTACAGTTTCTCATTAGGCTGAATGAATAACCGACTCTAAATGTAGGTATTGTGATATAAACCGAGTCCGTTCTACAGTTTCTCTTTAGACTGAATGAATAACCGGCTCTAAATGTAGATATTGTGATATAAACCGAGTCCGTTCTACAGTTTCTCATTAGACTGAATGAATAACCGACTCTAAATGTAGGTATTGTGATATAAACCGAGTCTGTTCTACAGTTTCTCATTAGACTGAATGAATAACCGGCTCTAAATGTAGGTATTGTGATATAAACCGAGTCTGTTCTACAGTTTCTCATTAGACTGAATGAATAACCGGCTCTAAATGTAGGTATTGTGATATAAACCGAGTCCGTTCTACAGTTTCTCATTAGACTGAATGAATAACCGACTCTAAATGTAGGTATTGTGATATAAACCGAGTCCGTTCTACAGTTTCTCATTAGACTGAATGAATAACCGACTCTAAATGTAGGTATTGTGATATAAACCGAGTCCGTTCTACAGTTTCTCATTAGGCTGAATGAATAACCGACTCTACATGTAGGTATTGTGATATAAACCGAGTCCGTTCTACAGTTTCTCATTAGGCTGAATGAATAACCGACTCTAAATGTAGGTATTGTGATATAAACCGAGTCTGTTCTACAGTTTCTCATTAGACTGAATGAGTAACCGACTCTAAATGTAGGTATTGTGATATAAACCGAGTCTGTTCTACAGTTTCTCATTAGACTGAATGAATAACCGACTCTAAATGTAGGTATTGTGATATAAACCGAGTCCGTTCTACAGTTTCTCATTAGACTGAATGAATAACTGGCTCTAAATGTAGGTATTGTGATATAAACCGAGTCCGTTCTACAGTTTCTCATTAGACTGAATGATTAACCGACTCTAAATGTAGGTATTGTGATATAAACCGAGTCCGTTCTACAGTTTCTCATTAGACTGAATGAATAACCGGCTCTAAATGTAGGTATTGTGATATAAACCGAGTCCGTTCTACAGTTTCTCATTAGGCTGAATGAATAACCGGCTCTAAATGTAGGTATTGTGATATAAACCGAGTCCGTTCTACAGTTTCTCATTAGGCTGAATGAATAACCGACTCTAAATGTAGGTATTGTGATATAAACCGAGTCCGTTCTACAGTTTCTCATTAGACTGAATGAATAACCGACTCTAAATGTAGGTATTGTGATATAAACCGAGTCCGTTCTACAGTTTCTCATTAGACTGAATGAATAACCGGCTCTAAATGTAGGTATTGTGATATAAACCGAGTCCGTTCTACAGTTTCTCATTAGACTGAATGAATAACCGACTCTAAATGTAGGTATTGTGATATAAACAGAGTCCGTTCTACAGTTTCTCATTAGGCTGAATGAATAACCGGCTCTAAATGTAGGTATTGTGATATAAACCGAGTCCGTTCTACAGTTTCTCATTAGGCTGAATGAATAACCGACTCTAAATGTAGGTATTGTGATATAAACCGAGTCCGTTCTACAGTTTCTCATTAGACTGAATGAATAACCGACTCTAAATGTAGGTATTGTGATATAAACCGAGTCCGTTCTACAGTTTCTCATTAGACTGAATGAATAACCGACTCTAAATGTAGGTATTGTGATATAAACCGAGTCTGTTCTACAGTTTAGAAAATGTTTTTGGTACCACTCACATTGCAGACCAAAGCATGATGGGTTCCTCTATCACGTCCTAATGATGTTGCTAGTTAATCTAGTGTGTAAGGCATTCAGTCCAGATCCTGAAGTCCTAACCAATGGGAGAGCAGCTCAGCTGTATCTACCACAGAGAGAACAATCCTGATTGGATGATTTAACCCTCCAGCCTCAGTCAGTAGGTCATGTTGACGTGAATATTGCTGCACAGTGAGGTGTGATACAAACCTGATGAGGTCAAGCAGAGCATCTGCGGAGGTCATGACTGGACCCCCCGAGATTCTGTGTCCTTCCTTCTCAGTCCCCGTCCCAGGATGGACCACCAGAACCAGGATAATCCCCACAATCACAGCGATGAAGGTGGTCCACAGGTAGTATGTGATGGTCAGCAGACCCAGACGCCCACTGGCCTTGGTGTCCATGGCTGACAGACCGGACATTAAACTGTACACATAATGGCATATTCATTTATTGCAAATTGAAATTCCAGTAAGAAGGGAAGCAACAGCAACTAGAGACAATTTCAAATTTCATCTTGCTAACACACTGATAAATATGTTGTAACAGTAAACCAACACTGATTTAAAGTGTTGCCACAACCAAATATGCTAACATGGCTAATATGCTAACATGGCTGTCAGTATGCTAACATTGCTAATAGGCTAACATGGCTGTCAGTATGCTAACGTGGCTAATAGGCTAACATGGCTATCAGTTAATGAAAGCTAGTAACCAGCAGTTAGCATGCTGTCATTTGGTGACTAATCACTTCCACTTCCTCCCTGTGGAAAAGAACCATTAGAAACCATTAGGATTTAAATCTAATGTTTTTTCTTCCTAATGGGAATTGGCTGAATGGTTTCCAGTAGAGGCCACTAGTTTCCTTAAAACACCTTTAGATCCCATTAGGGAACCATGTAGAATCAGCCACTGGTCTTCTGTTAAACCATTAGAGTCCTTTACACTGAGACATCAACCCATTAGAAAAACACATTACAGGACCATCAGGATCCACCACGGTTCCTATGGGTTTTTCAGCAGGGCTGTTAGCAACATTAGCGTTTCTGGCTAAACTGTAGAGCGTCTAAACCGATTCAGCCTTTTTGTGTTTTATTGAATCAGCAGATCCGGTTTTATTTGATGATCTGGACTCTGAGGTTGTCCTCTCTCCGTTCGTTCCTCTCCTCTAAAGGTTCTTCATAGAACAGGTTCCTCATCTGTTTCATATCTAAACGCTCCGTTATCTTCATCACTGCTTTCCAAACCCACTGCAGCAGCTTCAGCAGCTGGAAACTCTGACGCCGTTTCACACGAGCCTCCGGTGTGGACTGAATGAAGGACGAAGGGTGTCCGGCGTGACGGTCAGTCCTGAGTGAATCTTACCGTGTTCTCACAACAGCCTCCTCGGCTGCGTTCACATTACAGGCCTTGCTGCTCAGATCCGGTCTCTGACTCGACGGTTCTGACTCGTTTAGGTCAGTGACTCTAATCGGTCATTAATGTGATGAACCGGCTCCTGAACTGACCCTCATGAGCTCCTCCTACTCAGTGACGTCACATGACTGAATCACTGCATCATCAGCACAAACTAACGAGCAGAACGAGCTTCGCTGAGAAGATCATTAACTCTGATCAGCTCTCAGCTTCATTATTAGAGCCAGACGGAGGAGGAAAAGGTGAGATGAGCTGCTTTTCCACCGTTTACAGGCTTTAACGGCTGGTCGGCGCTGTTCGCCACGGTAACGCTGAATGATGGAGAAAAAGCGCATGAATTCCGATCCGTGTCGCATTAAAGTCACATGGCCACGAATCGGATACGCACCCAATCTAGGACCACACATGAAAGGCTGCGTTCACATTACCAGGTTGAAGTGGCTCAAATCCGATTTTCTGCCCATATGTGACTCAGATCGGATGTTTCCAGAGCCGTGTGGACACAAATCTGATCTCTTCAAATCCGACCTGAGCCGCTTTCATACGTGCACAGTAATGACAGATTTAAAGCTCTTACCATCGTGTCAGGAAGATCCGATTTGAGCAAAAACGTTGGATTTGAGAAATGAGGCTTGTAAAGTGAACAGGATCTGAGCCTCTTCAGCCTGGAGAGGTGAATGCAGCCGCAGTGAGGAGTTTCAGACGTTTAGAGCTGATTTAAAGTTCCTGTCACTCCGTTTTCTGCGGTGATGAATCTGATCTCAGCTCAGTTTTCACTGCGTTTCTCTACATCAGCCTAAAAATGAAACCGCTGTGATTCAAAGATCTACAAAAACAAAACATGAGAACGTCTAAAACTGTACAAACACTCTATAAAAATGGTTCTTCAAGGGTTCTTTAGTAAAGGTAATGGTAATGTTTGAACCATGAGTTCCATATAGAACAATTTGCATTCCCAAATGGTTCTGCATGTTGAAATTGTTCTTCAGATCGATGGAGGATGTGTTACGTATGGTTCCATATAGAACGTTTTTGAAAATGGTTCTATACAGCACAAAAATGTTATTCTATTGTAAACAAACTTGATACAGTAACAACAGCAGAATCTTTTTTGGTGCTGTATAGAACCATTTTCAAAAAGGTGCTATATAGTAAAACATGCTGACATGGTTCTCTGGATGATAAAATGGTACTACCCTTTTTGAAAAGGGTTCTATACAGGACTAAAAAGATTACAAACTTGACATTGTGTCAAGAGCAGAACCTTGTCTGCTGCTGTATAGAACCATACACATTTAACTCGTACATCTGAAGAACTATTTCACCATGCAAAGAAGCATTTAAGCATACAAATGGTTCTACATAGGACTCATGGCTCTAAACAGAACCATTCCATTTTTAAGGAACCTTTGAAGAACCATACTTTGAAGCTGGTGAAACATGGTGGGTGCAGGGGGTTCTACCTGGACGTGATGAGAGGAAGGATGAGCATCTTCAGCATCCTCATCAGCAGCTCTCCTGGGAAGGAGAAGTAGATCTTGGCCTTGAGGAGGAGAACGTGGGTGTTTGAGAACGTTCTGATAAGATTAGGACACATTCTTAATGAAACAGCTGATTCTAGAGTAACAGCAGAACAGAAACTCTGAAATTCAACCCACCTCCTCTTTAACTCTGAGCTTCAGTAAAACTCTCCTCCTCTTTAACTCTGAGCTTCAGTAAAACTCTCCTCCTCTTTAACTCTGAGCTTCAGTAAAACTCTCCTCCTCTTTAACTCTGAGCTTCAGTAAAACTCTCCTCCTCTTTAACTCTGAGCTTCAGTAAAACTCTCCTCCTCTTTAACTCTGAGCTTCAGTAAAACTCTCCTCCTCTTTAAGTCTGAGCTTCAGTAAAACTCTCCTCCTCTTTAACTCTGAGCTTCAGTAAAACTCTCCTCCTCTTTAACTCTGAGCTTCAGTAAAACTCTCCTCCTCTTTAACTCTGAGCTTCAGTCAAACTCTCCTCCTCTTTAACTCTGAGCTTCAGTCAAACTCTCCGTCTCTTTAACTCTGAGCTTCAGTCAAACTCTCCGTCTCTTTAACACTGAGCTTCAGTAAAACTCTCCTCCTCTTTAACTCTGAGCTTCAGTAAAACTCTCCTCCTCTTTAACTCTGAGCTTCAGTAAAACTCTCCTCCTCTTTAACTCTGAGCTTCAGTAAAACTCTCCTCCTCTTTAACTCTGAGCTTCAGTAAAACTCTCCTCCTCTTTAACTCTGAGCTTCAGTAAAACTCTCCTCCTCTTTAACTCTGAGCTTCAGTAAAACTCTCCGTCTCTTTAACTCTGAGCTTCAGTAAAACTCTCCTCCTCTTTAACTCTGAGCTTCAGTAAAACTCTCCTCCTCTTTAACTCTGAGCTTCAGTAAAACTCTCCTCCTCTTTAACTCTGAGCTTCAGTAAAACTCTCCTCCTCTTTAACTCTGAGCTTCAGTAAAACTCTCCTCCTCTTTAACTCCGAGCTTCAGTAAAACTCTCCTCCTCTTTAACTCCGAGCTTCAGTAAAACTCTCCTCCTCTTTAACTCCGAGCTTCAGTAAAACTCTCCTCCTCTTTAACTCTGAGCTTCAGTAAAACTCTCCTCCTCTTTAACTCTGAGCTTCAGTAAAACTCTCCTCCTCTTTAACTCTGAGCTTCAGTAAAACTCTCCGTCTCTTTAACTCTGAGCTTCAGTAAAACTCTCCTCCTCTTTAACTCTGAGCTTCAGTAAAACTCTCCTCCTCTTTAACTCTGAGCTTCAGTAAAACTCTCCTCCTCTTTAACTCTGAGCTTCAGTAAAACTCTCCTCCTCTTTAACTCTGAGCTTCAGTAAAACTCTCCTCCTCTTTAACTCTGAGCTTCAGTAAAACTCTCCTCCTCTTTAACTCTGAGCTTCAGTAAAACTCTCCTCCTCTTTAACTCTGAGCTTCAGTAAAACTCTCCGTCTCTTTAACTCTGAGCTTCAGTAAAACTCTCCTCCTCTTTAACTCTGAGCTTCAGTAAAACTCTCCTCCTCTTTAACTCTGAGCTTCAGTAAAACTCTCCTCCTCTTTAACTCTGAGCTTCAGTAAAACTCTCCTCCTCTTTAACTCTGAGCTTCAGTCAAACTCTCCGTCTCTTTAACTCTGAGCTTCAGTAAAACTCTCCTCCTCTTTAACTCTGAGCTTCAGTCAAACTCTCCTCCTCTTTAACTCTGAGCTTCAGTAAAACTCTCCTCCTCTTTAACTCTGAGCTTCAGTAAAACTCTCCTCCTCTTTAACTCTGAGCTTCAGTCAAACTCTCCTCCTCTTTAACTCTGAGCTTCAGTAAAACTCTCCTCCTCTTTAACTCTGAGCTTCAGTAAAACTCTCCTCCTCTTTAACTCTGAGCTTCAGTAAAACTCTCCTCCTCTTTAACTCCACCACCAAGAAAGAACTCAATGTTCAGCTCCTACACAGTCGGCTCTTTTATAAATTTTTTTTTAAATTTATTATTTGGGGCAGTCGTGGGCTGGAGGTTAGGGATCTGGCCCTGTGACCAGAAGGTCGCCGGTTCGATCCCCAGGGCCGACAGTCCATGACTCAGGTGTCCTTGAGCAAGACACCTAACCCCCCACTGCTCCCCGGGTGCCGTGGATAGGGCTGCCCACCGCTCCAGGCAAGTGTGCTCACTGCCCCCTAGTGTGTGTGTTCACTGGTGTGTATGAGGTGTTTCACTTCACGGACGGGTTAAATGCGGAGGTGGAATTTCCCCGGTTGTGGGATCAAAAAAGGATCACTTAACTTATTAAACTTTTACGATCCACCTTAAATCGAGCAGCTGTTACAGTCTGGCGACTCAGGCTATTTAAGGTGGAATGGAAAGTTAGAAGAAGAAGCCAAAGTCCACCTCGTAGTTCCGGTGCTGAGAGATGCTGGATGTACTAAGAACTTCCACTGCTGTTCTACAGATGAATATTTGAGCCAGCTGAAAACACCTGAGGCCTCCTAAAAGTCAGTTCTTCAAGGGTTCTTTAGTAAAGACAATGGCTTTATTGAACCAGGAACACTGAAAGAACCATTGCATGCCTTAATGGTTCTGTGCATAGTGAAATAGTTCTTCTGGTTCTATATAGCACCAAAAAGCGTTCTTCTTCTTCTTATTTACAAACTTGACATTGTAACAATAGCAGAACACTGTCGGGTGCTACATAGAACCATCTTCAAAAAGGTTCCATGCAGATCCTAGAGTTCTTTACCTGGTGAAATTGTTCTTCAGACTGATGGAGACTGTGTTGTAGATGGTTCTAAAAGGTTTCTATATAGCACCAATAATGGTTCTGCTACTCGCACAAGCTAATACAAAATATCATAATCATACCGACTGTGATTGTGATTGACATATTGATGAATCAGTAATTTAACAAGTTTACAGATCATTTAGACTTCCACAGTCCAACCGTACAGTATATACATATACCATATATACATATAACACATATACCGTATATACATATAACGCTTCCATTTGACCTTAATCAGGCATTTCTAAATGCTTTCATCACTGTGGACTGTTACTCTGTGCTCTGATTGGCCTGTTACATACATAATCGCACTATTAGCTGCAATAATGTGCAATAAACAATTATAACAATAATTACTGTTTATCACTTTACAGCTAATACTAGTCTTAATCAGCACTACTTTGGGACTAAAAGCACTAAACAATCAGTTTGTGTCCCATATTTTAAAGGAAAGATCAGCTCATCATCAATTACGACAGAATGTGGACAAATTTTCACTGTTTTTTTTTTTCACAATATCTCAAAGATTTATTCCAGTTTTTGGCGCAAAGAGACTTGTTAAAAAACTCAGTCTGATGAAAACTTGAACTTAATGCATTTTAAAGTAATAATGATGTATTAAACTCTTATTAGCACTAATGCGCTACAGTCCAGAAGCCACCTGACACTACCTAGAACCTGTCAGGCAAAGGTTGCTAATTATATGAGCAGATATGAGCAGATGTGAGCAGATATGCATAATTCATTCATGCATCACAGTTTCCCGAGCATTATTACAACTAATAATGCAGGTATGAGTGATTTTCACATATCAGGCCTTCAGATTATGTTCTAGTACACGTCATAATGAACAGGGCTGATTTGTTTATTGTGTTATTTATTCACATTTAGTTATAAATAACATCAAACATTCCTATCTTGAATGTTTTAGCTACTAAGATGTTATAAAATCGTCTTTACTTTGGATAAAAGAGGCACAGATTTACTTGTTGGGTACTTGTTTTAGCACTTTTTAGACTCTAATTAGTGATAAAAACACATTAATGTCTCATTAAAGTCTTATTAACTCTAAAGTTGTTACAGCTAATGATGCAGAAACGTAACAGATCTCCAGTTAATATAGTAATACAGCTCATTAATGTATTTATTGTGCAACTAACGAGGCAATTATTAGTGATTTTCACATAATAAAATTCCAATAATGTTCTAATTCAGGTCTTAATCCACTGAAACCATTTAGAACCGCTTTATTGACCAGAGATCAAGACCTCAGTCTGTGATCCTCATAATACAGTGTTGCCTGTACAGTCAGTGCTGAAATTACCTGAGTGGACAAGTTCAGGCTCCTCAGCATGAAGCCCACCACGCAGCCGGTCACCACGGCCAGCACGGACAGGGTCAGCAGGCCGTTCTTCCTGCAGTAGTCCTTCACCCACTCCCGGACCTTCAGGGACACCGTGTTGTGCAGGACGTTCTTCAGGTACTCCACCATGGCTCTCCAGGGCGTGTCCAGAGGGGACTGGGACTGAGACGAGGAGCGTCTGCTGCTGCTCTGCCTGTCCTCCATGTCCGAGACCCCCGGAGCCCAGGAAGTGTTGCGCAGGCGGTTCGTGGTAAAGTGTTTCTAACTACAGATTAAGCAATCAAGGATAGCTCCAAGCCGGCGCTGCGCCACCCTGCCGAGATTAGCCGGCTAATGGAATTGGAGGTGCATTAGACTTAGAGGTCTGGGACCATTGACTGTGAGGAGGAGGAGTCTGAGATCATGAGCTCATGAATGAACAGAGAGCACCACACTTTCAGACTTCTGGGTCAGTCCGGTGCTTGACCTGCTTGACCTTCATGTGTTCTGGACACTTATTCCCAATGAAGTGGCCAGTCTGAGCTGGGAGTGGACGTCTCATTGTGGCGTTGAGGTGGAAAATGCGCAGCTGCTGACCAGGCTCTTTGGTCTAATTTTGAAGGAGCTGTTTCATGTCCGGAGATCACCCTCTCATTTATCCATTCCCCTCCAAAACGGCCTGAAAGAGTAACTCCTTCACTTCTCAGGAGATATTTGTAGATCATCTACACTCTTAATAATGATGGTTCTTCTAGGGTTCTTCAGTAAGAACAATGCTTAAATGGTTCATTGCCCAGTGAAAAGGTTCTTCAAATTGGTGGAGAATGTTTTGTATATGTTTCTAAATAGAACCTTTTTAAAAATGGATCATTATATCCATTATCATAGCAACCACTTAACAATTCCCTAGCAACTATCTGGGATACCATGATGAATAATGTGTACTTAATATCATTTTTACTGGAATTTTAAAAAAGAAAATGGACGGTAACATAAAACCAACAAACCAATAGATCTGAGATTTCTTGAATATAGAAAAGATCTATTATCTCTACAGGCTTATAAATACAAAGCATGGAGCTTAATGCTGTATGTTTTTATTTACTGTTTTGTTTATTATTTATTTATTTATCTCTAATTAGCCTCAGCTAGAAGCCCCACATCGACACATTTTTGCATAACAGTGTTCAATAAATGCAGCTGCTCTACTGCAAAAATTTGGAAACATCATTAGTCTTTACATGTAATATTCCTTGTCATGAGATTATTGTGAAGAAATAAAAGCTTCTTTCTATGTTTACTGTGAGATAATTGTGCTTATTTTAAGAAATGACGATTGCCACATACAAAACGATCTGCCAGTGGAACCAAACACTTTCACTGGATGAAACTGTTTATAACAAGTTAAACCAATGTCTAGAAATAAGTGAACCCTCTGGGCTCCACAAACTCGCCCGTGCCTCATATTCCCTGTTTCTGTATCTGTGTCTTTGTGATGATCCAGCTCAGAAATCCAGTTCAAACCCTTCCTGAATCCGTAGAGCGGCCTTTTCCATTCCATCTCATCATGAGATCCTACGAGACTCACATCTGGAGTTATGAGCCTGTGAAGAGGGGCTGATACACGTCATCTGCCTCTCACCGTGTGGAGCTGCTGGATTCGTGTGTCTGTCTACATTCTGTGTGAAACTGACCGACGGACACTCAGGAGATCACTAAGGACTGACCGTCACACTGGAAACCCTTCATTCTTCATTCAGTCCACATCGGAGACTCGTGTGAAACGGCGTCAGAGAGTTTCCAGCTGCTGAAGCTGCTGCAGCAGGTTTGGAAAGTAGTGATGAAGATAACGGAGCGTTTAGATATGAAACAGATGAGGATCCTGTTCTATGAAGAATCTTTAGAGGAGAGTTTAAGAAGAGATGAATGTATATAAAGAGAAGGAGAGAATGAGCTCAGACCCCAGAGGGTGAACAATCTTATTACATTCTTACTACAATCCCATAATGAGGAATATTAAGTGTTTAGATTAAACTCAGGATGATTCCACTGGCTAAGAGATAATTTCACAGTTCAGAGGCTCTGCATGGTGAGTGCGGTGCTGGATGTTCTTCTCTGGGTTCTTCGTCTGGTTCTCTCCTGCATTTATCATATGAGTGTGAGGTAACCAGGAGGCTGAACCCCACACTTGGCGTTTAGCAGGAGGAACGATCTCTCCTCCTCACTCACATGGAAAAAGGATGTTCTCAGTGGGTTCTCCTGCCTCTCCTGCCCTGCGTGTGCAGTCTATTCACAGACGCCCAGCGTCATGGCTTTAATGGGATTGCGGCCGGCGTGCTCCTTTCCGCTCTACGCCCTGCCCACAGGATCCACTTAATGAGCCAAACCTGCAGAG
>NC_051212.1:56314716-56329716 GCF_015220715.1 Pygocentrus nattereri
GTGGGAAATAAAAGAACACCTGTCCGCGGGTCTGAGCGAGTCAGCGGGTCGGTCCGGCGACACAGAACCTCCCAAAGTCCGCAGGTTTTTATCTGATGAGCTTTAGAAGTTTGTTTTAAGCCGCTTTACGGGCAGCAGGACCAGCTCGGAGACCATGTGGGCCGCAGTGACTGACCGCTGCGACGCTTTTTTAAAGGAGCAGAACGTGTTGACGGACCTTCTGGCCAAGCTGGAGGAGCGGACCGGAGTTCAGAGGCAGTTCCTCGCCGCAGGTACTGATCAGTAACTGTGCTCAGCGCTGTAATCCCACCTGAGGCGACCCTGCCTCAGGTGTCGACGGTTCCTCGGGTTTATAGAGAAAAACCGCCTCCCAGGTCGTAAACAAACACCTGCTGCGTCGGATTCTCCACTTAACAGGTGATACCAGCGCATCTGCGCAGCTTCCACCACTTAAAACGCCTCTTTCATATCACTAAGAAGAGCTTTCTCAACGCGAGGCTTCTCCTTATTCCAATTTTCCGGTCCACCTTAAGCGGCGTAGCAGTTGCATGCGGCGCCTGAGCAGCCGCTACAGTGGTGACTGCAGTATTTAAGGTGGGACGGAAAAGATAACGATAACTTCACTTTTTGCGCTGCAAGTTTGTTGTAAACGCGCTTTAAGGCTTTTCCGGCTGTTTAAACGCTTCTGTTCGGCTCCTGTTCACACAGTCCAGCGTGTAGTTCATCGGTTTTACCGCTGATCTCAACATTTTCATCTACCTTCCTCTCTAACGTCACCGTCATGAGCTTTTCAGCGCCATGGATTCACTGCCTGCTGGCTGGGGCAGTTTTATGATAGTTTTGAGAAGATGTTGCTCCTCAGTGGTGTTTTTATCTCTGCAGTGCGCGAGATTAAACCCTAATCCAGTCTAAGTGTGTGACCTGTCCTCGGGTGGAGATGACTGTATGAATATGAAGAGTATTTAGGTGTTTCTGGCTGTTCTGTTCTTGTTTTAGGTTCTTTTCTTCAGTGAAATGATCTCTCTGTGTAACATCAGGCAGAATAATCTGACCATACAGTGACCGGTCCACTCAGTACAGTTACTGAACCAAACATCTGGAAACAGATTAAATGACCATAATATTCATACAAACATCTCAAAATGTGAAATATTAGACTGCATTTAAGATCAATTCCCTTTGAGGAGACACCATTTTCACAGTGTTTAAAATGGAGGGAGACATGACATGCAGGGCGCTGTGCGGCAAAATAGTCCCCAAAGAAAACTCATTATTCCAGGTTTTCCACTGTTTTCCATCATCAACATTCCAGATAAGCTCAGAAGACTCGTGTAGGTTCTCTGGTGGTTCTGGATGGTTAATAAAGTGTCTATATCTGTGTTGTAGTCATGGCGACGCCTGGTTCCCATCACCACCACTGTAAAGACGTCTGAACCGTTTCACACCAAACCCTCTGAACCTCTGATTACTCCTCACACACTGAGTGATGGGGGATTTGGTGGGATTGGCCTTGGTGCCTCTGTATGTGAATTTCAGGTTCTTATTGTTTTTTCTCGTTAATTTTTCTCATTTTTCTGACTAATATCGTTTTAAAATGCATCTATTTTCTCCTGTTTTTTTTTTTGCCAAGAACACCAGAATATCCACTTTTTCTGGTTTAAGACTTGAACTCCTGAATGCAGTCTGCTTGACTGCCGGTAAATTGTGGCTGTGATGTCACAACATACGGGCGTTTGCTTTCTTCTGATTGGTCTAACTCGCCTACAGGCAGGTCACAAGCTCTGGGTTAATAGGTCAAATTTCCCCACTGAGAACTTCAGACTATATAACATTTCATATAAGATGTGATATTAACTCCTCATTCCCCCGGAACGCGAGCCATGACGGAACTCATCACGACAGCGACGACACGCAGTCGCATCGTCCAGCCCGGCTCGTGTCCTCTGTAGCTAAACTGGCTCGTCCAGCCGCGCTGAGGTGCAGACAGACCGTAGCTCCGGTTTGTGCTGTTTATTCTGGGAGCTGCTCGGTACTCGGACTCGGCGGCTGATAAAGCTCGTTATTCCACGGCGCTGTGGCCGGCGGGGCGAGGATCCACTGCGGAGGAAGTTCTGCTTCCATTCTGAGCTTTGCATTAAAGGGCCCATATCCTACATTTTCCTTGTATTCTCTGTGCCATCCACTCATGATGTTTGTGTGATTTTATGTGCCAAATATGGTCACAACTCATTTTCACACGACCCTCAAACCCTCAGACTTAACCAGGCTGCTTCTGTTACTGTGCCTTTAAGACTGGCATACGTAAATGAGATCTTTTCTGATTGGCTGGGCAGTCCAGGCTGAAATACTCCCTATAACGTCAGTGTGAATCCATCTCCTTGTTTCTACACTCACTGTCCACTTTATCTGCTCCACTGACCGTATAGCTGCACTCTGTAGTTCTACAGTTACAGACTGTAGTCCATCTGTTTCTCTGATACTCTGTTACCCTGTTCTTCAGTGGTCAGGACCCCCATGGACCCTCACAGAGCAGGTACTATTTGGGTGGTGGATCATTCTCAGCACTGCAGTGTGTGTGTTGCGCTGGTCTGAGTGGATCAGACGCAGCAGTGCTGCTGGAGATTTAAACACCTCAGTGTCGCTGCTGGACTGAGAATAGTCCACCAACCAAACATATCCAGCCAACAGCGTCCTGTGGGCAGCGTCCTGTGGGCAGCGTCCTGTGGGCAGCGTCCTGTGGGCACTGATGAAGGACTAGAGGATGACCAACACAAACTGTGCAGCAGCAGATGAGCTGTCGTCTCTGACTTTACACCTACAAGGTGGAACGACAAGTGTCTAATAGAGTGGACAGTGAGTGGACACAGTGTTTAAAACTCCCACTGCACTGCTGTGTCTGATCCACTCAGACCAGCACAACACACACTAACACACCACCACCACGTCAGTGTTACTGCAGTGCTGAGACTGACCCTCCTCAGCTCTTCTGCTTCATGTCTGTTGGTGCCTAATTCAGCGTGTCTGCCTCTTCGTCTCTGTCAGTGCTGTGTCCAGTCTGCGCTCTGTGCCAATTCGGCGTCCCTCCTGTCGTCTCTCACGTCTCTGCGGCTGTAATTTCTGCTCTGACAGCTGGTCCTCGGGGTTATTTTTACCACCCTAACGTGTCCTCAAGTGTCTGAGCGCTCCGAGACGCCGAGCAGAGCAGCTTCAGCCCGTCGTTTGGCTGTTCTCACTGTTTTCACCGTCTCTGCGTATCATTAAAGGGCCCATACCACGAAAAACAGAATATTTTCTCCCTTTTAAAAAGGTAAAAATGGTGTGTAAACACGTTACAGTTTACATACTTGTTTATTTTTGTCCTCTAACCGTGTGATTTGTGACTGGCTTGGAATCGGCTTCATTGTTCATCCATCGTATGTTCAGAGACGCTGTCGGCTTTTTTCTCTGCTGTTCACACAATCATTTCATTTTATATACGACGTTTGGCAGAAAGTCTCATCCAGACTGACGAACAGCTCCGGTAGGTGAAGGTTAGGAGTCTTACTCAAAGACTGTCATTGACGTAGTGTAGGGCGCTTGGCAGGGGAGGGGATCGAAACCTGTACCAACCCTGTACCAACGCTCAACCCTATACCAACCCTGTACCAACCCTGTACCAACCCTGTACCAACCCTGTACCAACCCTATACCAATGCTCAACCCTATACCAACCCTATACCAACCGTATACCAACGCTCAACCCTATACCAATGCTCAACCCTGTACCAAACCTGTACCAACGCTGTACCAACGCTCAACCCTGTACCAACGCTCAACCCTATACCAACCCTATACCAACCCTATACCAACGCTCAACCCTATACCAACCCTATACAAACCCTATACCAAACCTATACCAACGCTCAACCCTATACCAACCCTATACCAACCCTATACCAACCCTATACCAACGCTCAACCCTATACCAATGCTCAACCCTGTACCAAACCTGTACCAACCCTGTACCAACGCTCAACCCTATACCAACCCTATACCAACACTCAACCCTATACCAACCCTGTATCAAACCTATACCAACCCTATACCAACGCTCAACCCTATACCAACCCTATACCAACCCTGTACCAACGCTCAACCATATACCAACGCTCAACCCTATACCAACCCTTCACCAATGCTCAACCCTATACCAACCCTATACCAACGCTCAACCCTATACCAACCCTATACCAACGCTCAACCCTGTACCAACGCCCAACCCTACCCCAACCCTATACCAACCCTATACCAACACTCAACCCTACACCAACCCTACACTCAACCCTATACCAACCCTACACCAGCGCTCAACCCTGTACTAACGCCCAATGCCAACACCAACCAGTGTGGGAGACCTATCGTGATACTTGAGTGACTTTTTCTCAAAACTGTGCAGACCATCTGAGCTACAGAAGGTCGAAATCGGCCCATGAGTGAATGGAGTGTGGACGCACTTTGGTATGAAGTCGTTCTTCACCCACGTCCTGCCGCCTCGCTGTGACGTCATTTCCCAGCACAGGACAGCGCTGGCTTGTTTCATCCTGATGGAGAAGATCTTTGTTCGCGTGTCGAGGGTTTCAGTATTGAAGTGAACTGAGTTTGAGCTTCAGTTACGCTGCTCTGCAACACACTGTGCCCCCAACACCCACATCAACCTGCCCAGCCGGGCAGGTGACCTTCATGCTTCCCTCCCGACGTCGCACTTTGCTCTCTCTGGGCGTTCGGGCATCGCTACTGTTGACCCTTCAGACTGTGTGGACCGTATTTATTGTATTTAATTTAAGAAACTGTGGTCAGTGTTTCTGTTAAATGGGCCCTTGAAAGGCCACACAGACAGCAGGGCTGATGCTGCTTAGCTGAACGCAGCTTATCGTGTGTGTTTAAGTGCAGATAAAGTGCAGTTGGCTGTAATTTGCCTGTGTAAATATGTAAATGATGGAGCGCAGCTTCCCCTCAGCACCGGGCCGGTTTTTCCTCTTTCTGCTCTGAGGTTAGCGGCTCTTTAATGTGGCTCATAACTCGCCAGTGAAACGTGAAGCCGAGCTCAGCGTTATAGAGGAATCTGTCACTGAGCTGAAACATGACACACACACACACACACACACACACACACACACACACACACACACACACACACACACACACACACTTACATGCTCTCTCTCACACACACACACACAAACATGTGACCCACTTCATATACAAACTGGTCAGTCCCTGCTGCTCACTATGGAAACCATTAATGTGTGTGTGTGTGTGTGGGTGTGTGTGTGTGTGTGTGTGTGTGTGTTGAGCAGGCAGTCAATTAATATGGAACACACTTAAAACGATGATTCTTTAAGGGTTCTTTAGCGTATATAGAACCATAAACACCCAAAGAACCACTTAAATGTTTCTCTGCATGGTGAAATGGTTCTTCAGGTTGATGTGGTGTATATGGTTCTGTACAGCACCAAAAAGGGTTGCAAGCTTGACATCATAACAGGAGAACCCTTTTTGGTGCTGTAAAGAACCGTATACACCATATTCTCCATCAATCTGAAGAACCATTGCACCATGCAGAGAACCAGTGAGTGTTCACAGTTCTACACAGAACTGTTATCTTTACTGAAGAACCCTGAAGAACCATGTTTTAAAGAGTGAACCCAAACAGTCACCATTCACCTCCCACACAGCTCCTTAATGAGTTAAGGGGTGGGCTCTGACTTTTGCACAGTGTAGTATGTAAATGAGCTCTGTTCTGGTTGGCCGCCCTGCATTACACCAACAAGAGTGGGTGGAGCTAAACTGCTGTAGGCCAGATAGGAGGATATACTGTATGTAAACATGACATCACAGAAACAGATCAGCATTAGTTTGGACTGTATGAACGGAACCTTACAGAGAACGTTCTCCTACGAATCAGAGAAGCCGGAGAGTACATGAGGTTCCTGCTTTGGTCCCTTTAACGCTGGGTGTTTGCTGAGTGTGTGTGAGGCCGCTGGTCTCTGTGGTTCAGGTAACTGGTCTGATCCTGCTTGGACAGTTTCAGGTGTTCCTCAGGGGCGGAGTCTGATGTTTGATGTGATGGGGGAGGGGATTAACGAATGTGCTGCGATTGAGAACAAACCCAGAGAGAATAAATGCTGCGCTTAAAGGAGCTTCAGTGATGTTAATCATGCGTTTAAATCATCATAAACACCCGCTGACCATTAAAGCCCAAGAGAACCAGGTCTACAAGCTTCCTTTAGCATTTTTAATGTCTGGATTACAGGATAGTGATTACTGTAATCTCGTAATCTGTCCACTGTTTGAGTACAATCTCTTTCAGTGAAACACATATAATCATAAATTCATAAACTCCATTTTATTGTTTTGGCTTCTGTTATAATTTGAACATGATGATGAAGTTTCAGCTCTGACCAGAAGGGGGAGCCTTCACAGACTGCCTTTTGTGTACATCTCTCTGTCTCTCTGTAGGTGCAGTGTCCTTCCTTGGGCTGTATCTGTTGTTTGGTTACGGTGCGTCTCTTCTCTGCAACCTGATTGGTTTTGCGTATCCTGCGTACGCTTCGTAAGTAAACAGCCTATATTTAGAATATAAACATATATATTCCACACATAAATCTGTGATATACAGTTCAGAAACATACACATCTTCTAAAATAATACGAAGACTAATGCAAGATACAACTGATATGAAAGCAGGTGTAGTTCAGTAGTTAGTTAAACAGTATCGTTTCATTTAAAAAGCTCTATAATGTTCATATGATCCACACAGTTGCTCTGACAGACTGTAATACACTACAGGAAGCGTAGGGGGCGATACGGCTTCTACTGTTTCATTTAAAAAGCTCTATAATGTTCATATGATCCACACAGTCGCTCTGACAGACTGTAATACACTACAGGAAGCGTAGGGGGCGATACGGCTTCTACTGTTTCATTTAAAAAGCTCTATAATGTTCATATGATCCACACAGTCGCTCTGACAGACTGTAATACACTACAGGAAGCGTAGGGGACGATACGGCTTCTACTGTTTCATTTAAAAAGCTCTATAATGTTCATATGATCCACACAGTTGCTCTGACAGACTGTAATACACTACAGGAAGCGTAGGGGGCGATACGGCTTCTACTGTTTCATTTAAAAAGCTCTATAATGTTCATATGATCCACACAGTCGCTCTGACAGACTGTAATACACTACAGGAAGCGTAGGGGGCGATACGGCTTCTACTGTTTCATTTAAAAAGCTCTATAATGTTCATATGATCCACACAGTCGCTCTGACAGACTGTAATACACTACAGGAAGCGTAGGGGGCGATACGGCTTCTACTGTTTCATTTAAAAAGCTCTATAATGTTCATATGATCCACACAGTCGCTCTGACAGACTGTAATACACTACAGGAAGCGTAGGGGGCGATACGGCTTCTACTGTTTCATTTAAAAAGCTCTATAATGTTCATATGATCCACACAGTCGCTCTGACAGACTGTAATACACTACAGGAAGCGTAGGGGGCGATACGGCTTCTACTGTTTCATTTAAAAAGCTCTATAATGTTCATATGATCCACACAGTCGCTCTGACAGACTGTAATACACTACAGGAAGCGTAGGGGGCGATACGGCTTCTACTGTTTCATTTAAAAAGCTCTATAATGTTCATATGATCCACACAGTCGCTCTGACAGACTGTAATACACTACAGGAAGCGTAGGGGGCGATACGGCTTCTACTGTTTCATTTAAAAAGCTCTATAATGTTCATATGATCCACACAGTCGCTCTGACAGACTGTAATACACTACAGGAAGCGTAGGGGGCGATACGGCTTCTACTGTTTCATTTAAAAAGCTCTATAATGTTCATATGATCCACACAGTCGCTCTGACAGACTGTAATACACTACAGGAAGCGTAGGGGGCGATACGGCTTCTACTGTTTCATTTAAAAAGCTCTATAATGTTCATATGATCCACACAGTCGCTCTGACAGACTGTAATACACTACAGGAAGCGTAGGGGGCGATACGGCTTCTACTGTTTCATTTAAAAAGCTCTATAATGTTCATATGATCCACACAGTCGCTCTGACAGACTGTAATACACTACAGGAAGCGTAGGGGGCGATACGGCTTCTACTGTTTCATTTAAAAAGCTCTATAATGTTCATATGATCCACACAGTCGCTCTGACAGACTGTAATACACTACAGGAAGCGTAGGGGGCGATACGGCTTCTACTGTTTCATTTAAAAAGCTCTATAATGTTCATATGATCCACACAGTCGCTCTGACAGACTGTAATACACTACAGGAAGCGTAGGGGGCGATACGGCTTCTACTGTTTCATTTAAAAAGCTCTATAATGTTCATATGATCCACACAGTCGCTCTGACAGACTGTAATACACTACAGGAAGCGTAGGGGGCGATACGGCTTCTACTGTTTCATTTAAAAAGCTCTATAATGTTCATATGATCCACACAGTCGCTCTGACAGACTGTAATACACTACAGGAAGCGTAGGGGGCGATACGGCTTCTACTGTTTCATTTAAAAAGCTCTATAATGTTCATATGATCCACACAGTCGCTCTGACAGACTGTAATACACTACAGGAAGCGTAGGGGGCGATACGGCTTCTACTGTTTCATTTAAAAAGCTCTATAATGTTCATATGATCCACACAGTCGCTCTGACAGACTGTAATACACTACAGGAAGCGTAGGGGGCGATACGGCTTCTACTGTTTCATTTAAAAAGCTCTATAATGTTCATATGATCCACACAGTCGCTCTGACAGACTGTAATACACTACAGGAAGCGTAGGGGGCGATACGGCTTCTACTGTTTCATTTAAAAAGCTCTATAATGTTCATATGATCCACACAGTCGCTCTGACAGACTGTAATACACTACAGGAAGCGTAGGGGGCGATACGGCTTCTACTGTTTCATTTAAAAAGCTCTATAATGTTCATATGATCCACACAGTCGCTCTGACAGACTGTAATACACTACAGGAAGCGTAGGGGGCGATACGGCTTCTACTGTTTCATTTAAAAAGCTCTATAATGTTCATATGATCCACACAGTCGCTCTGACAGACTGTAATACACTACAGGAAGCGTAGGGGGCGATACGGCTTCTACTGTTTCATTTAAAAAGCTCTATAATGTTCATATGATCCACACAGTCGCTCTGACAGACTGTAATACACTACAGGAAGCGTAGGGGGCGATACGGCTTCTACTGTTTCATTTAAAAAGCTCTATAATGTTCATATGATCCACACAGTCGCTCTGACAGACTGTAATACACTACAGGAAGCGTAGGGGGCGATACGGCTTCTACTGTTTCATTTAAAAAGCTCTATAATGTTCATATGATCCACACAGTCGCTCTGACAGACTGTAATACACTACAGGAAGCGTAGGGGGCGATACGGCTTCTACTGTTTCACTTAAAAAGCTCTATAATGTTCATATGATCCACACAGTCGCTCTGACAGACTGTAATACACTACAGGAAGCATAGGGGGCGATACGGCTTCTACTGTTTCATTTAAAAAGCTCTATAATGTTCATATGATCCACACAGTCGCTCTGACAGACTGTAACACACTACAGGAAGCGTAGGGGGCGATACGGCTTCTACTGTTTCATTTAAAAAGCTCTATAATGTTCATATGATCCACACAGTCGCTCTGACAGACTGTAACACACTACAGGAAGCGTAGGGGGCGATACGGCTTCTACTGTTTCATTTAAAAAGCTCTATAATGTTCATATGATCCACACAGTCGCTCTGACAGACTGTAATACACTACAGGAAGCGTAGGGGGCGATATGGCTTCTACTGTTTCATTTAAAAAGCTCTATAATGTTCATATGATCCACACAGTCGCTCTGACAGACTGTAATACACTACAGGAAGCGTAGGGGGCGATACGGCTTCTACTGTTTCATTTAAAAAGCTCTATAATGTTCATATGATCCACACAGTCGCTCTGACAGACTGTAATACACTACAGGAAGCGTAGGGGGCGATACGGCTTCTACTGTTTCATTTAAAAAGCTCTATAATGTTCATATGATCCACACAGTCGCTCTGACAGACTGTAATACACTACAGGAAGCGTAGGGGGCGATACGGCTTCTACTGTTTCATTTAAAAAGCTCTATAATGTTCATATGATCCACACAGTCGCTCTGACAGACTGTAATACACTACAGGAAGCGTAGGGGGCGATACGGCTTCTACTGTTTCATTTAAAAAGCTCTATAATGTTCATATGATCCACACAGTCGCTCTGACAGACTGTAATACACTACAGGAAGCGTAGGGGGCGATACGGCTTCTACTGTTTCATTTAAAAAGCTCTATAATGTTCATATGATCCACACAGTCGCTCTGACAGACTGTAATACACTACAGGAAGCGTAGGGGGCGATACGGCTTCTACTGTTTCATTTAAAAAGCTCTATAATGTTCATATGATCCACACAGTCGCTCTGACAGACTGTAATACACTACAGGAAGCGTAGGTGCAGTGATTTGTGTGCTGTCTGTGTTTGTGCAGTATTAAGGCAATAGAGAGTCGTACTAAGGAGGATGATACGCAGTGGCTGACCTACTGGGTGGTGTACGGACTCTTCAGCGTGGCCGAGTTCTTCTCCGATATTTTCCTCTTCTGGTTCCCCTTCTACTACGCTGGAAAGGTGAGCTCACTGCTGGACGCTGGTTTGTCACTGTGGAGGTTTCTCAGGCAGCTGATATGAAAACACTTTAAATCTTTAAAGTCAACGAGAAATAAAAACTAACCATTTTTAATATGGTCAGTTTCTGGTTATATTAAGGAAAATTAATCAGATCAAATCATTTATGAGACTAAATTCTTCTTTTTACATAAATGTAATGACTTAATCTCAGCCTTTAAAATGTTTCTGACCGTTTGTTTTTAATGATGTCACCATGCACAAGTGGGCGGAGCAAAATAATAATAACCAAATGACCAATTTCACCCCTGCCACACCCACTTAAGGCCTCACTCCTCACAGAGTGGAAGGAGAGCCAGTTATTTCACATTCACGCTGAGTTTAAAGCTGCACTATGTAAGTTTTGTAGTGAGGAGAATATGAACAGGCTAAAACCTGGTGGGCGTGTTCTGCTGCTGCGAGTCGCCTGTAAAGCCCGAAATAATCATTTAAAATCAGAGGCGTCGAGTTTTCACACCACGTCGTACGTCTTTATGCATTAACGTCACACAGACTCTAAAAGAAAGTCCGGCTCGATGTTTCGGCCTCAAATGACCTCAATCATCATCACACTGAAGATGTGATGGTAGTAGATTCACTCGCGTCCTCAGACGCTCCTTCACCGAGTTTACGCTGAGTTCTCTCTCAGACTCCTCCACTCAGACAGCCCACACTACAGTGTTCTGAGTGCAGTTACTCATTTCCACCAGAGGGGGCTCCAAATGCCTAAATCTTATATAGTGTAGCTTAACAAGGGAATCTCACCTTTGAATTAGTTTTTAGTTTTGATTTCCTCTCTGATCTGCCGAGAGGAGACACACCAAATTTGGTCTGAAATCAAACGCTGGAGATTCTACTATTTCAAGCTTTTAGGGGATTTTTGACAGTGCAGCTGCTCTGTTGGTGTAGTTTTAGAACAGTTAGAACTCTGGGGAACCAAATGAGTGGATTAAGACCCCCAACCACCCCCCCACCAAGAGGAGGCCACTCTCATTGCACTTCCGAACCGAAGCGGTTCAGCTGAAATGTGAAACTTAAACAAAACCAATTCATTTCTGCTGCTGTTTGCTCGCGTTCTTCATCAGCTCAGAGTCAGACATCACAGGGCCGGCGTTCCGACAGCCATGAAAATCCAGGAATGTGAAAACTGTGTTTTCCAGGCTTGAAGTTACTGGAAATAATATGTCCTGGAAGTTTCCAGGAGTCAAGTAGGATCAGCATCACTGTAATGTGAATCGTATAGGAGTCCAGGCTGTTCACGGAGGCTCAGAGGTGCATTTACCTGCTGGACGTTTCTGTGGGCGTTTTGTGACTAAGAGCCGCTAAAAGGAACTAACCTGTTCTTTCATATCAGCACCATCTGAACACCTGCATGAGGGGGAAACTGAACCTGGATTACTCTGTAATGAGGCTGTCAGTCACTCTAAGTCTGTTTAATTCTCTTTATTGATTTATTTATTGGACTGAATCCTCCAGATAAACATGGTGAAATACGATGTACGAGTCTGTACTGTGGTGTCTGGGGCGTCTAGTCAAGGCGAGGGTCATTTACAGCGATAAAACCCCAGAAATATCTTAAAGCACGTTCTTTTGCTTTTACTTTGTCTGAGCTGTGCCAACCTCCCCCGGCTATTTCTGCAGTAATTCATTGGAAATTTGTGGTTTTAGTTGATTGCACAACACCAGCTTCATCAGTATGAGGGCCAAGCGTTCAGTGATCTGGGCTAAAGGGCATTAGCGTAGCTAAAACAGTAGCAGGCTGAGTTTGATCTGCTTCATAAAGTAGGATTTCTCAGTTAATTTAAGGCTAAAGAGAGAATTCTCCAAAATAAAAGTCCTCTAACTCTCCTTCTGCTGGACTTTGGGATTAAAATAAATAAATAAAATAAATAATTTAATTCATATTATTAATTTATTAATCACCTCCTGTCAGCAAGTCTACAACTGGACACCATTTAGCCTTACAGACGCCTGCTGCTGTACTTTAGTCCCTGTTTATAGGCGACAGTGAATCAAAGAGGGAATCAAGCCCTTCAGAGACACTGAACACCTCCACACAGTCTGAGAGGAGTGAGCGATGGTGAAAATCACTAGGACAGAACTTTAATTTGAGCACATTTTAAAGCCTTTAAGGAAAGTGGCCATTAAAGTGCTTTACAAACGAGAAAATACAAAGATAATTCAGATTATAATGTAAAAACGTAACAATAAGATGGATAAAACATGAAATCATTACATTTTGTAATGATACATTATAAAAGTGACACATCATTATATTAAAAATCTAATAAAAAAATGGGCCAATGTTATAGAGAGCCAGTCTTTTTCCACCTGTGCTGTAAATGTAAGATCTCCAGCCTTTGTAGGAGCGAACAGGTGAAGTTACTGTGTTTTACAGTTTTACAGCAGAGCTGAATTACATCATTCACCTTTTTCACAGTAAGAGTTTGCAGTCATTCCATTGATGAGATGTACTGTGATTGTTATGCGCTGGAGCATAAACTGAAGATGAAAAGGTCCATTCAGGTGATTTAAGCCTGTTTTCTGCTCCGGCTCCTCCTCCAGTGCGTGTTCCTGCTGTGGTGCATGGCCCCCGTCTCCTGGAACGGTTCTCAGATCATCTACATTCGGCTGGTTCGGCCTTTCTTCCTCAAACACGAGGCTGCGTTCGACTCGGTGGTGAAGGACCTGAGCGGAAAGGCCAAGAGTGCAGCTCAGGCTGCAGCTGCAGAAGGTAAAACATCTCAGTATCTGCCTCTGATCACAGTCTCAGTCCGTGACTCACTTCCTCTCACGTTTATGGCTTTATGGTGTAATAAGACTCACTGACCTTTGAGCAACAGCTTCAAAAAGGCAAGAAAAGATGAACGGATAAAAAAAAACACGAGTTAAGCTGCTGTTCCTGCTGTAAAAAAGCTCAAACAGAACTGAAGTCTGATAAACTGTAAGTAGTGAATGCTGTTAGAGCGCCCCCTGCTGTTTATCAGTCGCCCCCTGCTGTTTATCAGTCGCCCCCTGCTGTTTATCAGTTGCCCCCTGCTGTTAATCAGAGCCGCCCCCTGCTGTTTATCAGAGTGTCGCCACTCTTCAGTTTCAGTCTCCATTTCCCAAGCGCTTTAATACTCCATCATCTACATTAACACAGGAAGGTGATCAGAGGGGCGGTGGAGTTCGAGTCGGCAGCGTCTGAGATGTTTAAACGCAGAGTTAGAAGAGAAGAACATCTCCCAGTGAAAGCCGCGTTTTACAGTAGAAATAAACGGAGCTCATTATGCTGGTAGTGAACTACGCTGAACTAAACTCAAGTCGTCATGGAGACCAACCAGAAGCGAAGATGATTCTGTAATTTGGACACTGATTAGTTTTTATTTGTCTGTCATTTTCATGAATCAGTCAATTTGATTCACTCTGAAAAAGACGGTTCTTCAAGGGTTTTTAGTAAAGACAGTGTTTCTTTGCAGAACCAGTTCATGCTTAAATGGTTCTCTGCATGGTGAAATGGTTCTTCAGATTGATGGAGAATGCGTAGTCTATGGTTCTGTTCTATCTTTTTGGTGTTGTATAGAATTATTTCACCATGCAGATGCATCTTTGTGTTCAAGGTTATTATCAAGTATTGTCTTTACTAAAGAACCTTTTGAAGAACCATCTTTTTAAGAGCATATTCTAAATGAAAATATGGCGTAAACAGAGCAGTTTAACGTTATTCACCGTCGGTTTTCACTTCGGGGCCAAAGTGAAGTTTCTTTGGAAAAGTTTTTCAGAAAGAAAAACTGGCAAAATGAATGAAAATGATTGATTAGAAATTTTATATTTAAAACTTTTGCTTGTGGAATTTATTTATATATATAAACATTCAAGTAAACATTAAATGTAAACATTCAAGCTGATCAGCTCACAGTGCAGGACTCGTCTTTGTTTGCTGTTGTCAAAGTTTAACGTTGCACTCGTTCTTGTAGGTTTAATGCCCTCAACCTGGCAACCCGTGTGAGTGAGGAATGGGCGGGGCAGACGCCTCTCCAGTATTTTCAATTTGGACTGCAGTATTCTTTTAAAACACTTGCTGTCAAATTTACATATCCTTTAAATCTGTGGACCTGGTATAACTGAATGCTATGTATATAAATATGTATGTGTGTATTTATCAGTGGTGGACCAAGTTCACAGATCATGTCCTGGAGTTAAAGTCGAGACCCCCAAGGTAAAATATTCCTCC
>NC_051212.1:56337216-56339716 GCF_015220715.1 Pygocentrus nattereri
CTATAGACCGAATCATATATATACTATATATTATAGACCGAATCATATATACTATAGACCGAATCATATATACTATATATTATAGACCGAATCATATATACTATAAACCGAATCATATTCTATATACTATAGACCAAATCATATATACTATATACTATAGACCAAATCATATATACTATATACTATAGACCAAATCATATATACCATATACTATAGACCGAACCATGTATACTATATACTATAGAGCAAATCATATATACTGTATACTATAGACTGAATCATATATACTATTTACCTAATCATATACCATATACTATAGACCGATTTATATATACTATATACGATAGACAGAATCATATATACTATAGACGAACCATATATACTATATATTAAAGACCGAATCATATATATTGTATACTAAAGACTGAATCATACATACTATATACTATAGACAGAATCATATATACTATATACCGAATCATACATACTATATACTATAGACCGAATCATATATACTATATACTATAGACTGAGTCATACATACTATATATTATAGACCGAATCATATATACTATATACTATAGACTGAATCATATATACGATATACTATAGACTGAATCATATATATCATATACTATAGACTGAATCATAAATACTATATAATATAGACCGATTCATATATACTGTATACTATAGACCGAATCATATATACTATATACTATAGGCCAAATCATATATACGATATACTACAGGCCAAATCATATATACGATATACTATAGACCAAATCATATATACTATATACTATAGACCAAATCATATATACTATATATTATAGACCGAATCATATATACCATATACTATAGACCGAACCATATATACTATATACTATAGAGCAAATCATATATACTATATATTATAGACTGAATCATATATATTGTATACTATAGACTGAATCATATATACTATTTACCGAATCATATACTATATACTATAGACCGATTTATATATACTATATACGATAGACCGAATCATATATACTATATACTATAGACAGAATCCTATATACTATATACCGAATCATATTTACTATATACTATAGACCGAACCATATATACTATATATTATAGACCAAATCATATATACTATATACTATAGACCAAATCATATATACTATATATTATAGACTGAATCATATATACTATATACAGAATCATATACTATATACTATAGACCGAATCATATATACCATATACTATAGACCGAACCATATATACCATATACTATAGACAGAATCATATATACTATATATTATAGACTGAATCATATATATTGTATACTACAGACTGAATCATATATAATATATACTATAGACAGAATCATATATACTATAGACTGAATCATATATACTATATACTATAGACCGAATCATATATACTATAGACTGAATCATATATACTATATACTATAGACTGAGTCATATATACTATATATTATAGACCAAATCATATATATGATATAATATAGACCAAATCATATATACTATATACTATAGACTGAATCATACATACTATATACTATAGACCGAATCATATACACTATATACTATAGACTGAATCATATATACTATATAATATAGACCGTTTCATATATACAATATACTATAGACCGAATCATACATACGATATACTATAGACCGAATCATATATACGATATACTATAGGCCGAATCATATATACGATATACTATAGACTGAATCATATATACGACATACTATAGACGGAACCATATATACGATATACTATAGACCGAATCATATATACGATATACCATAGACCGAATCATATATACGATATACCATAGACCAAATCATATATACGATATACCATAGACCGAATCATATATATGATATACTATAGACTGAATCATATATACTATATACTATAGATTGAATCATATATACGATATACTATAGACTGAATCATATATACGATATACTATAGACTGAATCATATATACTATATACTATAGATTGAATCATATATACGATATACTATAGACTGAATCATATATACTATATACTATAGACTGAATCATATATACTATAGACCGAATCATATTTACTATATACTATAGACCGAATCATATATACGATATACCATAGACCGAATCATATATATGATATACTATAGACTGAATCATATATACTATAGACCGAATCATATTTACTATATACTATAGACCGAACCATATATACTATATATTATAGACCAAATCATATATATTGTATACTACAGACCGAATCATACATGCTATATACTATAGACCAAATCATATATACTATATACTATATACCAAATCATATATACTATATATTATAGACTGAATCATATATACTATATACAGAATCATATACTATATACTATAGACCGAATCATATATACCATATACTATAGACCGAATCATATATACTATATATTATAGACTGAATCATATATACTA
>NC_051212.1:56349716-56382216 GCF_015220715.1 Pygocentrus nattereri
CCTTTTTTGTTTATATGGTTCTATATAGAACCTTTGTGAAAATGGTTCTGTATAGCACCAAAAAGTGTTCCACTGTTGTTACAAGCCAGCAAACCCTTTTTCCCTTTTTGGTACTCTTTGTGCTAAGAGTGTACAAAGATGGTTCTTTGAGGGTTCTCAGCTCATGGTGTTTAAGTGATGTATAAAATGACTTGTGTGACCCCTGCTGGAGAACCTCCAGACTGCTACATCTAGTCGAGTAAATGTGCTCCAAAAGCCCTGCTTTACACTTAAAAACACAAGGTGTTTTCCATCACTGTAGTGGAGGCGCTCTGCTTTAGATATAGATATAGATGCCTGTGGGATAGTGTGAAGTATTAGTGTAGTGGGTATATAGTGGTTGGTATAGTGTAGTGGGTATATAGCGGTTGGTGTAGTGTAGTGGGTATATAGCGGTTGGTGTAGTGTAGTGGGTATATAGTGGTCGGTGTAGTGTAGTGGGTATATAGTGGTTGGTATAGTGTAGTGGGTATATAGTGGTTGGTGTAGTGTAGTGGGTATATAGTGGTTGGTATAGTGTAGTGGGTATATAGTGGTTGGTATAGTGTAGTGGGTATATAGTGGTTGGTGTAGTGTAGTGGGTATATAGTGGTTGGTTAGTGTAGTGGGTATATAGTGGTTGGTATAGTGTAGTGGGTATATAGTGGTTGGTATAGTGTAGTGGGTGTATAGCGGTTGGTATAGTGTAGTGGGTGTAGTGTAGTGGGTATATAGTTGTTGGTGTAGTGTAGTGGGTATATAGCGGTCGGTTGGTGTAGTGTAGTGGGTATATAGCGGTCGGTTGGTGTAGTGTAGTGGGTATATAGTGGTTGGTGTAGTGTAGTGGGTATATAGTTGTTGGTGTAGTGTAGTGGGTATATAGCGGTCGGTTGGTGTAGTGTAGTGGGTATATAGCGGTCGGTTGGTGTAGTGTAGTGGGTATATAGTGGTTGGTGTAGTGTAGTGGGTATATAGTGGTTGGTATAGTGTAGTGGGTATATAGTGGTTGGTATAGTGTAGTGGGTATATAGCGGTTGGTATAGTGTAGTGGGTATATAGTGGTGGGTGTAGTGTAGTGGGTATATAGTTGTTGGTGTAGTGTAGTGGGTATATAGCGGTCGGTTGGTGTAGTGTAGTGGGTATATAGCGGTCGGTTGGTGTAGTGTAGTGGGTATATAGTGGTTGGTGTAGTGTAGACTGGGGTTCAGTCCGCCTGGATAACCACCCTACACTATACCAATAAGAGTCCTTGGGCAAGACTCCCAACACCACCTTCAGCTCCCTGTGTAAAATGATCACATTGTAAGTGGCTCTGGATCAGCGCGTCAGCCAAATGCTGGAAATGTAAGTATTATGGTGCTCAGTTAGCCGGTTAGCATCCCTTGAGCTGGTGGTTAAACCGAGCTTTTTACTTTATATACTTAAAATGTGACTGCAGGCACGTGTACATCAGCGATCGTCTTCTTTCCTATTCCAAGCCGGCTGTGCTAAAGCATGTAAGGCTGCGTCAGTGAGCCGGAATCAGAATCTCATTATGATGAGTTAGGAGTCAAATCAGAATTTAAAGAAGGAAGCGCAGAGCATCTAAAATCCTAATCTAATAACCTCCGTTTGGTAAACGGGGTATACGCTTCCATTGCTCGTAGCTACGTTGGCTTCATCGCTTCAGTGCTAAAACTAAAGAAGCTGGTTGATTTGTAGAGCCTGTCGTATCCTCCGTGAATCAGCACTCCGTGTTGCAGTGAACGCAGTATGACCCCTGTTTTGTTGTGGTCTAGGTGCTGGCCATTAAGGGCAGCGTGGAGGGCATCCCGGTCATGTTGGTGGGCAACAAGAGCGACGAGACTCAGAGGGAGGTCCAGATGGAGGACGGTGAGGCCCAGGCCCAGGCGTGGAAATGCGCCTTCATGGAAACGTCGGCCAAAACCAACCACAACGTCACCGAGCTGTTCCAGGAGCTGCTCAACCTGGAGAAGAAACGCAGCATGAGCCTCAACATCGACGGCAAACGCTCAAACAAGCAGAAGCGCACTGATAAACTGAAGGGGAAGTGCAGCGTCATGTAGAGACGCGACGGCAGACGCAACAAATCCCAGAGTGGTCAGATTCCAGCCACTTTCAGACTCTGGGATGCATGTCTGATACGTTGCCGTGGCGACTGTGACAAAACAGATCCGATCAGAATTGAGCTTTTCGTGCTCCGCCTACAAATGAGTTCTCCTGTAGCTTTACAGAAGAAAGAATTGGGCCCAGAGAAAACCGCAGCGCTTTTATCGTGTTTGTGTGTGAAAATCCACACAGTGTGGTTTCAGTAGCGTAATTGAGCTGACATGGCTAATTCATTCTTTCCAACCAGGCTGGTGTCGACTACAAGCACACAGTCCGGCTCAGCAGTGTTTCAATACTGGAGTGGCCTGTAATTTGAGAAAGCAGCCAAATCAGCTGAAAGGACGCCTTTAAATGTGGACACACATCCGTGAAATCTGATTGGACTCACATTGTGGGTTTTTTCCTGTTCAAACTGTCAAATTAACCTGGATTCAAGCTGAATTTGCCAAAATTCAGATTTGGGCTGTCAGTCCAAACACGGCCTAAAGGAACTCATTTGTGGGCGGAGCTTGGGTCAGTTCAATGTTTTAAATTTTTTTCCACATGCACGTATCACTGTGGTCATCATCCCCTGTCGTAGAGGCTAACGTTAGCAGCTAACTTGATGATAAAACGTCTTTCAGGTGTTTTTTCAGCAATTCACACATTTCAGCAATAAGGCCAATGTGAACGTAGCTTTAATGGTGAGCCTCCTGGACTTTAGTGGCCTGTAGTGTAACTCTCTGAGGAACTGGACCGCGCGGGGCTGGACCGACCGGTCAGCTTTATTTGCACATCAGGGTTTTTGTCTGACCTCATGCGTTCGTTCCAGAGACGTGTGTGAACTGAAGTGGCTCAAACAGAGAATAACAGAGAAACCAGACGGCTTCTCCTCCACCCTCACGGACGCAGGACACGGATAAGCGTAGACGCTCCTGATGGACGATGGATGCAGTGCTGTGGACGCTGCTGGATCACCAAGACAGAAATGACCCTCAGAACATCAACAGGGAACCAAAGTCAGCAGGAAAAATGGCTGTTATACTTTACTACATCATCCTCATCGGCATCGGCATCGTCATCGGCATCCTCATCGTCATCCTCATCCTCATCGCCATCCTCATCGGCATCCTCATCGTCATCCTCATCCTCATCGCCATCCTCATCAGCATCCTCATGGTCATCCTCATCCTCATGGTCATCCTCATGGTCATCCTCATGGTCATCCTCATGGTCATCCTCATCGTTTGTTCCGAGTTTCCGGCCAGTTTGTACTGCTGTCCATTTCACTGTCTCTGCTTATGACTTTGAAATAATGAAATATTTTATTTCATTACTCAGGACACACGACCATCACCGCTGTCAGATCATAATGACAGTATTTATACATCGTCACCCTCATAAAGAAACCTGGAGTCTCCCGATTGGTACATTACAGAACCTTCTTTAATTCTCCATTCATAATGTTTTGGTCACACAGTATAAAGGCAGCTGGGGCTTCAAACAGCAAATGAGATATATATATAAATATAATGTTGCTGTTGGAACAAAACCTCGTATCTCCAAAACAGGAACTTTACAGGAGAAGGAAAAAACCTACTTTACTTTTAATGGAACTTGGAATTTTTTCCAAGTCATTTTGGGCCGTTTCTTTTGGTCCATTCATCATGGAATTTACACACGATGTAAAGGGAATTTTTCACATTATGCCTAAAACAGAAAAATGGATATAGGAGGTTTTGTTAATGTATGGGAGATTTTCTCAGTGAAAGTAAATGAATAAATTTAAATCTGGCATTTTCCGCTAATTTTAGTGCACAATTTCTTAGATATTGCAAAGCAATACAAATAAAATGTCAAATTCAGTCAATACATATTAAAATAGGGAGAACTGTGCCTCTGTGGAGGATCTGTTAGCCTAATGGCACTTAGAAACTATTACATGCAGTGTTATGGCTGGGCAATATGAAATAAATAGTATATCACAATATTTACAAAAAAACAAAGAAATGATACACGATTAATTTGAACTGCCATTAAAACCAACGAATACAATAATTATTACCGGAGCTTTGACTCCCTGCGCTGACGCTGCTGTTGGTCAGGAACATTTCATGCACTACATGTTTATTTTCTGGACAAAAACATTTGGAAAAGTTGGAAAATGGCAGCTGGCCTTTACATGCAAATCAAAAATTATATATATATATATATATACACACACACACACACACCCCCACACACACACACACACACACACACACACCCACACACACACACACACACACACATATATACATATATATATATACGTATTTATATTTATATTTATATATGTCATACTGTGTTTCTCCACAGGGCTAAATTGGCTCTGTGTAGGGGGTAAAGAACATCAGCATCATCTCCACCTTATCTATATAAACCCACTGTTCATCATATACATCAGATCCTGCCTCCGTCTTCACTGCATCCCCACTGCAGGTGTTCAGTCTGCGTTTCCACAGCACTGCAGGAGCGGCTCGTGCTAAACAGATCGTTAGAAAAACCGTCGTGCCTGCAGTTTGAGAAAGAACTGCTGATGTAAACCGTCCTATACGTTTGCTGAATAATTAGCATCCACCTCCAACACTACGGGACACTGGACTGCGAGAGGCAGGTGGCCGTAAACAGGCCCGTTTATTGGCCGCCGGTTATTCTCGGTGTGATTTATGTAGCGCTGCTCTGTTTCTGGAGCTTCAGCCAAGAGCGAGGCCTCCTGACTCGGAGCAGGTTCAGTTTAGCATGTGTCCCAGATAACTAATGACCTCCACAGCACCTGCAGAGGAGCCCCAACAGGCTTCCGACTGCAGTTACAGGGGAACTCCACCCATTTTTCAAAATTTCTGTATAACTTACTGGTTAAACTGTAAACAGAGTCAGTCACAGCGGGTTCTCTGTTCTAGATAAACTGACCGAGTCAGAGCCGTTCCCAGTGGTGGTGATGGGAACCAGACATCCCCCTCTAAAAGCTCCTCACAGTGGTGGTGATGGGAACCAGACGTCCCTCTAAAAGCTCCTACAGAAAGTTCCTACATGAGCTGGTTCTGAATTCACTGCCTGATGACTGAGACGCTGTTTTATGAGAGTTTAGAGAACTTCAACTCCATTCATGGTGGAGGGAGACATGCAGGGCGCTGTGCGGCAAAATAGTCCCCAAAGAAAACTCATTATTCCAGATTTTCCACTGTTTTCCATCATCAACATTCCATATAAGCTCAGAAGACTTGTGTGGGTTCTCTGGAGGTTCTGGATGGTAAATAAAGTGTCTATATCTGTGTTGTAGTCATGGCGACGCCTGGTTCCCATCACCAGCACTGTAAAGACGTCTGAACCGTTTCACTCCAAACCCTCTGGATCTCTGATTACACCTCACACACTGAGTTATGGAGGAATGTTGGGAAAATGGGTGGAGTTCTCCTTGAAGACAGTAATAGACTAAGTCCCAAAAACGTTTGAGTGAAACAATAAAAAAGTAAAACACACAAAAGCAGGTTCTTCAGGGGTTCTTTAGCGAAGTGAATGGTTATGGAAATGTTCTTTGAGTTTGTTTATGTATAAAGATCACTGCTCTTTAATCCCACTGAGCCTCTGATAGCTTACAGCGCTAATCCGGCCTGTTCACTGATCAGTCTAATGTAATGAAATGTAATAAAACCCTTGAAGTCCTGATTCAGGTCAAGGCACAAAGTCTCACTGACGCCATCGTCAGCGCCACAGGTCAGTGTGAGGCTGTATTACCTCACCTGGCAGGCGCTATGCCGTGATCACGAAGGCGTCCACCCAGGCGAGGCTCTGCCACTGCGCTTGGGTGGTGCTGACCCTTGCGAATTCCCCAAATGCAGGAATCTCAACTGCATAATTTCTGGTAGTGGGGGACTGCATTCGCTTCCCCCCTGACAAGTTTAGGGGCAGTCGTGGTCTGGAGGTCAGGGAACCGGAAGGTCGCCGATGGCTGATGGTTCTAACTTTACACGGCGCTCTCTTACGCTAACAGGCTAATGAAGGAAGCTAATATTTCTGAGTTCTGATATAAAGTCAAAGTATCACAGTTTTTCAGTACTATATAGAACCATTTTGCTAAGAATACATACACCCTTAAAAATGCTTCCTCAGTGGTTCTTTAGTAAAGGCAGGGGTTTACAAGAAAAGCTGTAAAAATGGTTCTGTTTAGCACCAAAAAAGGTTCTGCTATTGGAACCGTTTTGACAATTTTGTGATGTATAGAGTGAACGTGTTATTAAATAAACAAACTCAAAGAACATTTCCATAACCATTCACTTCGCTAAAGAACCCCTGAAGAACCTGCTTTTGTGTGTTTTACCGTCTTTTTTATTGTTTCACTCAAACGTTTTTGGGACTTAGTCTATTACTGTCTTCAAGGAGAACTCCACCCATTTTCCCAACATTCCTCCATAACTCAGTGTGTGAGGGGTAATCAGAGGTTCAGAGGGTTTGGAGTGAAACGGTTCAGACGTCTTTACAGTGGTGGTGATGGGAACCAGGCGTCGCCATGACTACAACACAGATATAGACACTTTATGTACCATCCAGAACCACCAGAGAACCTACACAAGTCTTCTGAGCTTATATGGAATGTTGATGATGGAAAACAGTGGAAAATCTGGAATAATGAGTTTTCTTTGGGGACTAATTTGCCGCACAGCGCCCTGCATGTCTCCCTCCACCATGAATGGAGTTGAAGTTCTCTAAACTCTCATAAAACAGCGTCTCAGTCATCAGGCAGTGAATTCAGAACCAGTTCATGTAGGAACTTTCTGTAGGAGCTTTTAGAGGGACGTCTGGTTCCCATCACCACCACTGTGAGGAGCTTTTAGAGGGGGACGTCTGGTTCCCATCACCACCACTGTGAGGAGCTTTTAGAGGGGGACTTCTGGTTCCTATCACCACCACTGTGAGGAGCTTTTAGAGGGGGATGTCTGGTTCCCATCACCACCACTGTGAACAGCTCTGACTCGGTAAGTTTATCTAGAACAGAGCGTTTCACACCAAACCGCTCTGATGGTTTACGTCTCTTATTTGTGCTTATTTTATTTTATTTTTTAATTGTTCTTGCAGATGATGATGATGATGATGATGATGATGATGATGATGATGGTGCTACAAATTTGGTTACAGATAAATTCATATTTACATAAACTCCACCTACCTGTGCTTAGATTGGCTACCAACAACACTGCTATCCAAAGTTAAAGGTATTATCTATATTACCCACATATTCTGTTTACAATTTAGAACATGTTGACGATATACTGTAATATACGCCATCTTGCATCGGTGGGCTGTGTGGAAGACTGCTTGTTTTTCGTTGTGATGTCACTAATCTTCAGGACGTCATTCTTGTTTCACCATCTTTTCTAAATCACACACGTGCCATTGGTGTAAATAGCTGTAAATGTGTTAATAGATGCTGATATGAGCCTTTCAAACCCTCATGACCCTCCAAACCCTCCAAAACGGCATGTTAAAGCGATAGTTTGGTGAAAATGTTACCCCAGACGTATTCAATCAACCAGAACGTGTGCGCTTCTTTAGTTTTGACACTGGAGCTGTGAGGCTAATGTAGCTAACCAGAGCATTGACCTATTTTAGCAATTAGCATGGTGCTAACTGCACGCCTACATCATCTCAAAGTGTGTGGAGATGTTCAGAACCTCTGATAGTCTTGACTCTGTGGATTCTGACTCACTGTCAGCTACAAACATGGACTGAAGCATCAGCGTTGAACTGTGACTGTTGGCGCTAGGCCTGTAAACCGGCCCATAAACATGACCCTCGGTCAGAAAAGGAGGGTTATCTCTATGACGACGCTCATTTCTGCCAGTGCCCCAGCAGTGTGCCGTGTAAAAGTATAGTGCATATAGTAGCTGTGAACACTAAGATTCGCTGAGTATCAGAGCTGGGCCTCCAGTTTGGGCTGTAAATGTCAAAAACATTAAAAAACGATGGAAAAGTCTCTGTAATGATGCTAATTCCTGCTAGTACCCTTATGCTGAGCTAACGCCGGTGCACAGCGAACGTTTCTGGCCGTTCTAGATTATGCAGACGTTTGAAGGTAGTAAAAGACGTCCCGCGTGTTTTACCCGACGCCTGTGACAGTCAGTCATTGTCATATATCTGATCTTGTGTGTATCCGTGTTACAGAGGCTCTTTCAGTAAAGAGTCCTGCATAGAGCCGCCGCCGCTGTTTTCCATACCTAGCAACTAACCGGAACACTGCTTAGACTACAGTGCACTTTCACAGACAAGGACGTTTCTAGAACCTCCAGAAGTCCCAGAGTACAAAATTGTGAATCAGAGTGTGATTGGCTGGTTCCTCTGTCGCTTCCTAATCGTGTTGGTAGTTAATCTGTTGTGTAAGGCCTTCAGTGCAGCTCCTGAAGTCCTAACCAATGAGAGAGCATCTACCACAGAGAGAACAATTCTGATTGGGCGATTTTCTGTTGGATTTTAACCGCCTAGTTTAACAGTGAAATAAGAATATTACTGCAATGCTTAGAGAGTTTAATTACAACACGCTGATGATTCTGTTAAATATAAACGACTATAAAATTAGATTAACGTGCATCATAGAAACCATTAGACCTTCTCTGAAGGTCCCACTGTGGTGAGCATGTAGCAATGCTTTTGCGCTGGTCTGCCTCGGTGTGAACGAACTCCGAGTTAAACGCTCAGGCGGCGTTTGAGGCCCATCACACTGCGCCTGCATGACGACAAAGAACAAAACTGTGAATTTATTACGTTGTTTCATTTTTAAACCTTTTTTTTACTGTACAGTGTTTTCAGTTTGAAGCTCCTTCTCAAAGCCCATCAGTGTAGAAGAGTCTTCCTCTCACAGACGCAGTGCGCTCGTCACCCACACTCCGAAACCGCTGGACATGCCGTGTGTGATTGAGATAAATGATAAATAATGACGCTAATAGATAATAAAGAGAAATCTCTGATGAACCACTTTCTTAATAAAATCTCTATAAACCCAGCCGCTGCGCCTCTCTGCTGTCTCTGGTGTGTACGGTGTGTGTGTGTGAGCTGCCCTACAGTGCTGCGCTAAATGTGGTTTCCATGGTAACGACGCGCTAGCCACCGCTTTTTTATCACCACAGCACACGGCCTCCAGTGTTCCACTGATGGGATGATGATGTCATCGTGGGATGCAAGGCCCACCTCCATCATCGTCATTGTCGGCATCATCATCATGATCACTGCCATCACCATCCTAATCATCGTCTTCATCCTAATGATCATCACCATCATCATCATGATCACTCCCATCAACATCCTAATCATCGTCTTCATCCTAATGATCATCACCATCATCATCATGATCACTGCCATCACCATCCTAATCATCGTCTTCATCCTAATGATCATCACCATCATCATCATGATCACACCCATCACCATCCTAATCATCGTCTTCATCCTAATGATCATCACCATCATCATCATGATCACTGCCATCACCATCCTAATCATCGTCTTCATCCTAATGATCATCACCATCATCATCATGATCATTCCATCACCATCCTAATCATCATCTTCATCCTAAAGATCATCATCTTCATCATCATGATCACTCCCATCACCATCCTAATCGTCGTCTTCATCCTAATGATCATCACCATCATCATCATGATCATTCCCATCACCATCCTAATCATCGTCTTCATCCTAATGATCATCACCATCATCATCATGATCATTCCCATCACCATCCTAATCATCATCTTCATCCTAATGATCATCACCATCATCATCATGATCACTCCCATCACCATCCTAATCATCGTCTTCATCCTAATGATCATCACCATCATCATCAGTTATTAATCTCAGTGTTACTGAGCTCTGCTAAAGCCTGAGTAGACTGATAAATCAATGTGATCAGTTATTAATCTCAGCATTACTGAGCTCTGCTAAAGTCTGAGTAGACTGATAAATCAATGTGATCGGTTATTAATCTCAGTGTTACTGAGCTCTGCTAAAGCCTGAGTAGACTGATAAATCAATGTGATCAGTTATTAATCTCAGTGTTACTGAGCTCTGCTAAAGCCTGAGTAGACTGATAAATCAATGTGATCGGTCATTAATCTCAGTGTTACTGAGCTCTGCTAAAGCCTGAGTAGACTGATAAATCAATGTGATCAGTTATTAATCTCAGCGTTACTGAGCTCTGCTAAAGCCTGAGTAGACTGATAAATCAATGTGATCGGTTATTAATCTCAGCGTTACTGAGCTCTGCTAAAGTCTGAGTAGACTGATAAATCAATGTGATCGGTTATTAATCTCAGTGTTACTGAGCTCTGCTAAAGCCTGAGTAGACTGATAAATCAATGTGATCAGTTATTAATCTCAGCATTACTGAGCTCTGCTAAAGCCTGAGTAGACTGATAAATCAATGTGATCGGTTATTAATCTCAGCGTTACTGAGCTCTGCTAAAGCCTGAGTAGACTGATAAATCAATGTGATCGGTTATTAATCTCAGCGTTACTGAGCTCTGCTAAAGCCTGAGTAGACTGATAAATCAATGTGATCAGTTATTAATCTCAGTGTTACTGAGCTCTGCTAAAGCCTGAGTAGACTGATAAATCAATGTGATCGGTTATTAATCTCAGCGTTACTGAGCTCTGCTAAAGCCTGAGTAGACTGATAAATCAATGTGATCGGTTATTAATCTCAGTGTTACTGAGCTCTGCTAAAGCCTGAGTAGACTGATAAATCAATGTGATCAGTTATTAATCTCAGTGTTACTGAGCTCTGCTAAAGCCTGAGTAGACTGATAAATCAATGTGATCAGTTATTAATCTCAGCATTACTGAGCTCTGCTAAAGTCTGAGTAGACTGATAAATCAATGTGATCGGTTATTAATCTCAGTGTTAGTGAGCTCTGCTAAAGTCTGAGTAGACTGATAAATCAATGTGATCGGTTATTAATCTCAGTGTTACTGAGCTCTGCTAAAGCCTGAGTAGACTGATAAATCAATGTGATCGGTTATTAATCTCAGCGTTACTGAGCTCTGCTAAAGCCTGAGTAGACTGATAAATCAATGTGATCGGTTATTAATCTCAGCGTTACTGAGCTCTGCTAAAGTCTGAGTAGACTGATAAATCAATGTGATCAGTTATTAATCTCAGTGTTACTGAGCTCTGCTAAAGCCTGAGTAGACTGATAAATCAATGTGATCGGTTATTAATCTCAGCGTTACTGAGCTCTGCTAAAGCCTGAGTAGACTGATAAATCAATGTGATCGGTTATTAATCTCAGCGTTACTGAGCTCTGCTAAAGCCTGAGTAGACTGATAAATCAATGTGATCGGTTATTAATCTCAGTGTTACTGAGCTCTGCTAAAGCCTGAGTAGACTGATAAATCAATGTGATCGGTTATTAATCTCAGCGTTACTGAGCTCTGCTAAAGCCTGAGTAGACTGATAAATCAATGTGATGATCAGTTATTAATCTCAGCGTTACTGAGCTCTGCTAAAGTCTGAGTAGACTGATAAATCAATGTGATCAGTTATTAATCTCAGCATTACTGAGCTCTGCTAAAGCCTGAGTAGACTGATAAATCAATGTGATGATCAGTTATTAATCTCAGCGTTACTGAGCTCTGCTAAAGCCTGAGTAGACTGATAAATCAATGTGATCAGTTATTAATCTCAGCGTTACTGAGCTCTGCTAAAGCCTGAGTAGACTGATAAATCAATGTGATCAGTTATTAATCTCAGTGTTACTGAGCTCTGCTAAAGTCTGAGTAGACTGATAAATCAATGTGATCAGTTATTAATCTCAGCGTTACTGAGCTCTGCTAAAGCCTGAGTAGACTGATAAATCAATGTGATCAGTTATTAATCTCAGCATTACTGAGCTCTGCTAAAGTCTGAGTAGACTGATAAATCAATGTGATCAGTTATTAATCTCAGCGTTACTGAGCTCTGCTAAAGCCTGAGTAGACTGATAAATCAATGTGATCGGTTATTAATCTCAGCGTTACTGAGCTCTGCTAAAGCCTGAGTAGACTGATAAATCAATGTGATCAGTTATTAATCTCAGTGTTACTGAGCTCTGCTAAAGTCTGAGTAGACTGATAAATCAATGTGATCGGTTATTAATCTCAGTGTTAGTGAGCTCTGCTAAAGTCTGAGTAGACTGATAAATCAATGTGATCAGTTATTAATCTCAGCATTACTGAGCTCTGCTAAAGTCTGAGTAGACTGATAAATCAATGTGATCAGTTATTAATCTCAGCGTTACTGAGCTCTGCTAAAGTCTGAGTAGACTGATAAATCAATGTGATCAGTTATTAATCTCAGTGTTACTGAGCTCTGCTAAAGCCTGAGTAGACTGATAAATCAATGTGATCAGTTATTAATCTCAGCGTTACTGAGCTCTGCTAAAGCCCGAGTAGACTGATAAATCAATGTGATCAGTTATTAATCTCAGCGTTACTGAGCTCTGCTAAAGCCTGAGTAGACTGATAAATCAATGTGATCAGTTATTAATCTCAGCGTTACTGAGCTCTGCTAAAGCCCGAGTAGACTGATAAATCAATGTGATCAGTTATTAATCTCAGCGTTACTGAGCTCTGCTAAAGCCTGAGTAGACTGATAAATCAATGTGATCAGTTATTAATCTCAGCGTTACTGAGCTCTGCTAAAGCCTGAGTAGACTGATAAATCAATGTGATCAGTTATTAATCTCAGTGTTTCTGAGCTCTGCTAAAGCCTGAGTAGACTGATAAATCAATGTGATCGGTTATTAATCTCAGCGTTACTGATCACCATCATTACCATTACTATCATCACCCTCATCATCATGATCATCACGATTAGCACTATCAACATCACAATTTTCTGAATCACCATCATCACCCTAATTACTGTGATTATCACCCTGAGCATCACTATCAGCCTCACCACCATGATCATCACTATCATTTATCAACATCAACATCTTCACCCTCATCACCATCATCACCCTCATCATCTTCATCATCTACATTTATCACTATCACCACTGCCACGCGTGCGTACACAGCAGGAGCGAATGAGTGTCAGCTCTGAGTGCGCGCTCCCCCGCGTGTTCATCCTCGGTACTGCGCCCTGCAGTAGGAGGGGGCGGGGCTCGCTGAAGCGCAATAAGAGCTCGCGGCGCGCGCGAGCTTTTTTAACTATTAGTCTAATTATCTCTCATAAAAAACGGATCAAACGGAAGATCAAATAAACCGGCGCTCGAGCTTTACTGGGGGATTAAACCGAGTCCAGCCTGGGAGACGCTCTGATCCTGCGCGCGCTCTCACTCAAACTTGCTCACACACACACACACACACACACACCCCGCACACCGCACACACAAGCACGCGCGCAGGCGGAGGTGAGTATGAGTCTCGCGGACGTTTTCTCTCCTTCATTAGGCTGTATTAGCAGAGACGCTGGGGGGGCAGTAGGGGTAGTTGGGGAGGATGGCGGGGTATGTGAAGGTGGGGGGTGGGGTGTATGGGTGGGCACTTGGGGGTGCGTATGAACGCGCGAGCTGCAGAGGCTCCGGGAGCCGCGGGCGGACATGCAGAAACCAAACAAACACCCCTAACACACACACACACACACACACACACACACACACACACACACACACACCCCTACAGCGGCCCGGTGTGTATGTGTGTGTGCGCGCGCGGCTGAAAATGTCCGCAGTGGGGCTGGAACACGCGCGCGCACATAACATAACACATGTTATCACGATCCAGCATTCCAGCTTCTCCTTCGAATTCTCCCGTTCCGCCTTAAATGGTGCAGCAGAATGTAACCGCTGCACCATTTAAGGTGGAACGGAAAAATTCTCTCCGGCAGGGTGAAGGAGCTGCTGTGCTGGAGGCCCTAACGCCGCTGCAGGAATCCAGCTGCTAGCTCACACACAGTGTGTTGGGAATGCTATGATAGGAATGTTGTGGTACGTTTTCTCAGGAATGCTGCCTAGTCGGGAAGTGCTGTGGTGGTTGTGTTGGGAATGCCTGGAGTGTTATGACAGTGTCGATGTTGCATAGGCTGAGAATGTTGGGCATACTGGGAATGCTGTGATGGGAATGCTGTCTAGGCTGGAAGTGCTAGGGTTGTTGTGTTCGAACTGTATGTGTGATGGGATTGCTAGGAGTGTTATGAGAGTGTTGGGAATGTTGAGTGCTAGGCATATTGGGAATGCTAGGAGAGTGTTTGGAATACAGCAAATCCTGGGGATTTTGGGTATATTGGGAATACTGAAATAGTTCTGTTGAGAATGTTTTGCCAGGAATGCTAGGGGTGTTATGAGTGTTGGGAATGCTGCCAAGGTTGGAAGTGTTGGGCATATTGGGAATTTAAGGAATGATAGGAGTTTTGTGTCTGGAATATTGCAAGTGTTACAATTGTTGGGATTATTGGGAGTGTTGTATTAGGAATTCCAAATTGAGTTAGGAATAATGGGGATGTTGCATAGGGGTGTTATATTGAAAGTATTGTATTGGTCTGGAATTTTTAAGGTAGTTGTGTTGGGAGTTGTGCTGGAAGTTATTGGGAGTGTTGCAATGGGATGTTGGGATTGTTGTATTTGGAATTTGCCATTTAGCTGGGAACACAGTGCATGTTGCACTTTGGAGTCTTGTTTTGAAAGTATTTTGTTGAATTAGAGATGCAGAATAATGCGCATTAAGGGATTATTTAAGGAATTTAATGTTGAGTGCTGGCAGTTGTCTTGGGTATGTTAGCAGTGTTCTATAGAGTTGGGAATGTTGTGGGGTTGTATTCAGTTAGGAATGCTGTGGTGTTGTCTTGAGTAGGGAATGTTGTGGTTATATATTGAGTTGGGAATGCTGTGGTGTTGTCTCGAATAGGGAGTGGTGTGGTGTTGTATTGAGGTGAGAATTCTGTGGTGCTGTATTGAGTAGGGAATGCTGTGATGTTGTCTTGAGTTGGGAATGCTGTGGTGATGTACTGAGTTAGGAATGCTGTGGTGTTGGATTGAATTGGGAATGCTGTGGTGCTGTACTGACTAGGGAATGTTGTGGCATTGTATTGAGTAGGGAATGTTGTGGCATTGTATTGAGTAGGGAATGTTGTGGTGCTGTACTGAGTAGAGAATGTTGTGGCATTGTATTGAGTTGGGAATGCTGTGGTGTTGTATTGAGTTGGGAATGCTGTGGTGTTGGATTGAGTTGGGAATGCTGTGGTGTTGGATTGAGTTGGGAATGCTGTGGTGTTGGATTGAGTTGGGAATGCTGTGGTGTTGGATTGAGTTGGGAATGCTGTGGTGTTATTCAGTTGGGAATGCTATGGTGTTGTATTGAGTTGGGAATGTTGTATTGAGTTGAGAATGCTGTGGTGTTGGATTGAGTAGGGATTGTTGTGGTGTTAGTTGGGAATGCTGTGGTGTTGGATTGAGTTGGGAATGCTGTGGTGCTATATTAAACTGACGTGTCTCTTTTGTTGTTCCATGTTGACTCTGATTGCACTTCCACATTCTCTTCTGTTGGAGAGTAACCGTGAGACTCTTCCGGAGTGATGCTGTCCAGGGAGAGGAGTTTAATCACTGCTGGATCTGCCCACTGCTAATTGAACACTTTCATAGAGCAGTAATTAAAGACAGACCTTCGTTAATTCATTATCCCTAATTTATTTCCTTTTCTCCGAGCAGGCTGATGCTGCGGCTCGTGTTCCGGAGATCAGATATTGGGGTGGCGTGTAACACGACTGTGGAATGTTACTGTGTAGGTGTCACTGTTCTGTGCAGCGCTGGGCAAAAGATCCATTTTCACTTTTAAAGTGTGTGAAATTTATTTTTCAGCATCAGGAAAAAAGAGCGGAATCGTTTTGTTGCTGTATCTCCGTGTTTGTGATTTGTTTGAATATTTTTCCGCGTGATCTGAGCTCAGCAGCTGTTCTGTGCGCTGTGTTGAAGATCATCAGATCAGTAGAAATGCTGCTCCAAAACAGCCTTGAATAAAATCTCTTCACATCTGATTGTTATTTTAATTGTCCCTCAAGGGGTCATTTTTCAGACTGGACATCATAGAAGAACCACCAGACATACGACCTCACACCCGATTAAAGCATCAAACGTTAGTAACATGGAAATAAAACCAGGAAACCCCACATTGCTCAGCTGACGGAGTTCAGATCCTTAATACACCTGTTCAGTCTACACCTTAACGATCTAAACCTCCTGCCTGAAGGGAGAAGAACATGATCCAGATCCGATATAGTAAATAATAAGACAGTAATATTATTACTATTAATAATAAGTTAACTTGTTAATGAAAATAAGGAGTGTTTTCTTCCTGCCTGGTGTGTTTGGACAGTAGATATATTTAATCATATTTAACAGAAGATCACGGACGCCTCAACAGCTACGTCTAATATCAGATTATCTTATTACCATAGATTACCTGTCTATGGATTATCTCCTATCTGATCTCCTCACAAACGTCTCCTGAAAGATCAGTAGCGTGTGTGTTTTGAGTGGACGTTAATCAATCGAAGGCGCGGTGCTGCCCTCTGGGACACGTTAAGAGATTCCGGTCCAGGTCAGTCGGCCTGTTTGGTTTGAGTCGTACTCGTCCTGATCGGATCAACCTGGATTAATTATTTATAAAGTTTGATTTTGTGGCTTGTGTTTCCGTCTGTTCTGCACTGAAGGGCTGTTTGCTTTGACTGTGGTTGTAGCGCTGGTGGGGTGAGGTGGGGTGAGGGGGCGGGGGGGCGGGGGGCATCGCTCAGGGACACGTGAGTCCTGTGTTTGGCTAAGCGCTGTGTCTCTGTTCATAATGCATCACGTTATTTTAACGGCGATGTTTAATTATTTATGAGCTCTGTGAGTAAAACAGCAGCAGTCGGGCCTCCAGCCTCAGAGCAAACCAATTCTCTGACATTTAATAAGGACACACCCCCCAGCTCGGCATTAGCCCCCCGACAGCACCGCGTCTGATACTGACGCCTGTTTAAATGTTAAAAAGTGAGGGCTTACAGGGCAATTCCACCAATCTCTCAAAATTTCCTGCCTAATTAAGTGGTTAATAGATTTGGTGTTAAACGCTGTGTTCTAGATAAACTGACCGAGTCAGAGCTGCACACAGTGGTGGTGATGGGAACCAGACGTCCCTCTAAAAGCTCCTCACAGTGGTGGTGATGGGAACCAGACGTCCCTCTAAAAGCTCCTACAGAAAGTTCCTACATGAACTGGTTCTGAATTCACTGCCTGATGACTGAGACGCTGTTTTATGAGAGTTTAGAGAACTTCAACTCCATTCATGGTGGAGATGTCTGAACCGTTTCACACCAAACCATCTGAACCTCTGATTACACCTCACTCTGAGTTATGGGGGGGATTTAGAAGCAGAAATCTCAGATCTGGCAACACTGTGAGATTCACAGCACTAAAACGTGAACACAGAGTAAAGCAGTGATCAGAAGCTCAGTCGTGGAGAGACATCGGTGCTGCTGAAACTAGATTAGCACTGCAGTAACACTAATTCTGGCTTAATTTAATCTGGATGGTTGGTGGTGCCCCCTAGTGGACACCTCATTAATGGTCTTCATGCTTCATATGCTTTGAAATGAGTTTGTGTTCCAGTCTCTTCATGTTAAGTCTGATCTAATGGTCCTTTAGCTGGACAGGAGCGAGGGCTGTAGGTACTGATACTGTGTGAAGTGCAGGGCTGATCTGATATCTTGTTCTTGTGAAGTACATTGTGTGTGAGAGTCTGATTGCAGACGTATGTGGTTAATGTAAAGCACAGTGCAGATCTGGAACCTTCATTACACTCAACTCCACACAGATAATCACTCAAACTGATAAACACATTTAAAAATATATTTAACAGACATTTTGTCCGTTTTCATACACTGGAAAAATATATTTGATAAACACATTTGGAATATATTTTTTCATAAAAATGGATTCCTAATGGGATCTAAAGGTGCCCTATATCTAACTACTGGTCTCCATTAAGCCAATTCCCATTAGTCTTAGTCCTAATGCTTCTGATGGTCTGTTTCAGTAGGAGTGTCAGTGTTTGAGTGGGAATAATTCAGTGATCTGGTTGGTGGTGTTTGTGATGTTCAGTGTGTGTCTATCAGGCTCAGGTCGTCCTGCGCTGATGTATTTCTGCTCTGCAGAGTGAAGATACTGAAGGTCTGTCTGAGGAGCTGCTGGTGCTGAAGATCTACTGAGAGCTGATCCTGTTCACTTCATCCCCACAGACTTTTTATCGGTAAGTACACGACGTTCTGCAACTGGATGAATAGCCACTGTTCTTTAACACCTTCCCGCCACACAGGGGTGCTAGAGCACAAGAATTCTCCATTGCATGAACCGCTCCTCCACAGTAACCATAGCAACTGTCCAGCCTCCCGTGTTTTGTGTGAATATGATGGATGTGCTCAGGTCGGAGTGTTCAGGGCCTGCTGCTGTGTGAGTAATGCAGTTTTCAGAAGGAGGTGTTTGGTTGTGAAGGTGTGGTGACCACCCCCCATTCACCCCCCATTCGGCCCTACACTCATCCACTCAGCCCACCCACTCAGCCCTCCACTCACCCCCAACTCATCCCCCACTTACCCTCCACTCACCCCCCACTTACCCCCCACTCACCACACCCATTCACCACCCCACTCACCCCACCCACTCAGTCCCCCACTCTCTGCCCCACTCACAGCCCCACTCACCCCCTATTCACCCCACCCACTCAGCCCCCCACTCATTGATGAGATTTCAGATCATTTCACTTTGCGGGAAACTAAATAAAAAGTTAACACATCCGTTTCGGAGACATTTTAATGCAGAGTTGCTGTTTATTTGCTGAATTGAACATGTTGGGGGGCTGATTTTCACTGACTGATTGCAGATGCAGCAGAGCACCACAGGGGGCGCTACAGTGCTGTGTTTCATTGAGGGGGGGCTGATTTTCACTGACTGACTGCAGATGCAGCAGAGCACCACAGGGGGGCGCTACAGTGCTGTGTTTCTGGCTGATGAGTGAATTGATAATAAATCCTGAACTGGACTGCAGGGGGTGTGTCTGTGCAGGGGCTGTGCTGAAGTTGGGGGGTTTGATCTGGTGGGTTTCGTTGTGTTTGAGCTTATTCACTGTCCATATTCACGTCGAGGAAGAAGAAGAGAGGAAGAAGGTGTTTAACCAGCTACTCACTCCTAAAAACTATGGTTCTTAAAGGGTTCTTTAGTAAAGGGAATGGTTTTAGAACCATGAGTTCCACATAGGACCAAGTAATGCTCAAATGGTTCTCTGCATGGTGAAATGGTTCTTCAGATTAATGGAGAATGTGTTGTCTGTGGTTCTATATAGCAGCAAAAAGGGCTCAGCTATCGTTACAAGCTTTGACATCAGAACAACGCTTTTGGGTGCTATATAGAACCTATAGGACATTGAAAATGGTTCTGTATAGAACCTTATGTGGCAAGTTCTCCATGAATCTGAATAATCATTTCACTGTGCCTAAAGCATGGACTGGTTTTTAAAGGTCTTATATAGGTTTTAAGTAGAACCATTCCCTTCGCTAAAGAACACTTGAAGAACCATTTTTAAGAGTGCAAGTGAAAAAATCAGAGAATGCAGATTCTGTTCAGTCAAACCAGCGTGGAAGGCCGTAATCAGGCCCTTGTGCTTAATAAAGTGCTTAATTTTGTCTGCTGTGTTCGGTCAGACCTGAGGAAAGCGCAGGAGTGTGTAGCTGCAGCCCCACAGGTCAGAGCCCAGGCCGGACAAAGCCTCAGACTGGGCAGGAGGGGCTCTTGTTGGGCAGATATTGGCCAGCTGGCGTGCTACAGCGAACTTTCCCTGACACTGTCAATAAGCCGCTCAGAGTAAACAGAGTCAGGTGGCGGATTTGCTGGCGGTGCTGAGGCTGAGACACAGTCATATATCTGAGATCAAGGCAGGTGACAGAAGGAGGAAAGAGAGACAGGAGCTTCAGTCAAGGGCACCAAAGCATATGCGCTGTGTTGGGTCTGTGTGTATACTCTGGGTTTATGTACTGGATAACTCTATTTGTGCTAGATAAATTAAGGGTATATGCGTTGTGTTGGGTCTGTGTGTATACTCTGGGTTTATGTACTGGATAACTCTATTTGTGCTAGATAAATTAAGGGTATATGTGCTGTGTTGGGTCTGTGTGTATACTCTGGGTTTATGTACTGGATAACTCTATTTGTGCTAGATAAATTAAGGGTATATGCGCTGTGTTGGGTCTGTGTGTATACTCTGGGTTTATGTACTGGATAACTCTATTTGTGCTAGATAAATTAAGGGTATATGCGCTGTGTTGGGTCTGTGTGTATACTCTGGGTTTATGTACTGGATAACTCTATTTGTGCTAGATAAATTAAGGGTATATGCGCTGTGTTGGGTCTGTGTGTGTACTCTGGGTTTATGTACTGGATAACTCTATTTGTGCTAGATAAATTAAGGGTATATGCGTTGTGTTGGGTCTGTGTGTATACTCTGGGTTTATGTACTGGATAACTCTATTTGTGCTAGATAAATTAAGGGTATATGCGCTGTGTTGGGTCTGTGTGTGTACTCTGGGTTTATGTACTGGATAACTCTATTTGTGCTAGATAAATTAAGGGTATATGCGCTGTGTTGGGTCTGTGTGTGTACTCTGGGTTTATGTACTGGATAACTCTATTTGTGCTAGATAAATTAAGGGTATATGCGCTGTGTTGGGTCTGTGTGTATACTCTGGGTTTATGTACTGGATAACTCTATTTGTGCTAGATAAATTAAGGGTATATGCGTTGTGTTGGGTCTGTGTGTATACTCTGGGTTTATGTACTGGATAACTCTATTTGTGCTAGATAAATTAAGGGTATATGTGCTGTGTTGGGTCTGTGTGTATACTCTGGGTTTATGTACTGGATAACTCTATTTGTGCTAGATAAATTAAGGGTATATGCGTTGTGTTGGGTCTGTGTGTATACTCTGGGTTTATGTACTGGATAACTCTATTTGTGCTAGATAAATTAAGGGTATATGCGCTGTGTTGGGTCTGTGTGTATACTCTGGGTTTATGTACTGGATAACTCTATTTGTGCTAGATAAATTAAGGGTATATGCGTTGTGTTGGGTCTGTGTGTATACTCTGGGTTTATGTACTGGATAACTCTATTTGTGCTAGATAAATTAAGGGTATATGTGTTGTGTTGGGTCTGTGTGTATACTCTGGGTTTATGTACTGGATAACTCTATTTGTGCTAGATAAATTAAGGGTATATGCGTTGTGTTGGGTCTGTGTGTATACTCTGGGTTTATGTACTGGATAACTCTATTTGTGCTAGATAAATTAAGGGTATATGCGTTGTGTTGGGTCTGTGTGTATACTCTGGGTTTATGTACTGGATAACTCTATTTGTGCTAGATAAATTAAGGGTATATGCGCTGTGTTGGGTCTGTGTGTATACTCTGGGTTTATGTACTGGATAACTCTATTTGTGCTAGATAAATTAAGGGTATATGCGTTGTGTTGGGTCTGTGTGTATACTCTGGGTTTATGTACTGGATAACTCTATTTGTGCTAGATAAATTAAGGGTATATGCGCTGTGTTGGGTCTGTGTGTATACTCTGGGTTTATGTACTGGATAACTCTATTTGTGCTAGATAAATTAAGGGTATATGCGTTGTGTTGGGTCTGTGTGTATACTCTGGGTTTATGTACTGGATAACTCTATTTGTGCTAGATAAATTAAGGGTATATGCGTTGTGTTGGGTCTGTGTGTATACTCTGGGTTTATGTACTGGATAACTCTATTTGTGCTAGATAAATTAAGGGTATATGCGTTGTGTTGGGTCTGTGTGTATACTCTGGGTTTATGTACTGGATAACTCTATTTGTGCTAGATAAATTAAGGGTATATGCGCTGTGTTGGGTAAGCTTATATGTTTTGGGTAAGTTTGTAAGTTTGTGTTCCTGACTTTTCAGCCGCTCGGAGGCTGCGTTCCTGACTTGTCAGCCGCTCGGAGGCTGCATTCCTGACTTGTCAGCCGCTTGGAGGCTGCGTTCCTGACTTGTCAGCCGCTCGGAGGCTGCGTTCCTGACTTGCCAGCCGCTCGGAGGCTGCGTTCCTGACTTTTCAGCCGCTCGGAGGCTGCGTTCCTGACTTTTCAGCCGCTTGGAGGCTGCGTTCCTGACTTGTCAGCCGCTTGGAGGCTGCGTTCCTGACTTGTCAGCCGCTCGGAGGCTGCGTTCCTGACTTGTCAGCCGCTTGGAGGCTGCGTTCCTGACTTTTCAGCCGCTTGGAGGCTGCGTTACTGACTTGTCAGCCGCTCGGAGGCTGTGTTCCTGACTTTTCAGCCGCTCGGAGGCTGTGTTCCTGACTTTTCAGCCGCTCGGAGGCTGCGTTCCTGACTTGTCAGCCGCTTGGAGGCTGCGTTCCTGACTTTCCAGCCGCTTGGAGGCTGCGTTCCTGACTTTTCAGCCGCTCGGAGGCTGCGTTCCTGACTTGCCAGCCGCTCGGAGGCTGCGTTCCTGACTTGTCAGCCGCTCGGAGGCTGCGTTCCTGACTTGTCAGCCGCTCGGAGGCTGCGTTCCTGACTTGTCAGCCGCTCGGAGGCTGCGTTCCTGACTTGTCAGCCGCTCGGAGGCTGCGTTCCTGACTTGTCAGCCGCTCGGAGGCTGTGTTCCTGACTTTTCAGCCGCTTGGAGGCTGCGTTCCTGACTTGTCAGCCGCTTGGAGGCTGCGTTCCTGACTTTCCAGCCGCTTGGAGGCTGCGTTCCTGACTTGCCAGCCGCTCGGAGGCTGCGTTCCTGACTTGCCAGCCGCTCGGAGGCTGCGTTCCTGACTTTTCAGCCGCTCGGAGGCTGCGTTCCTGACTTTTCAGCCGCTTGGAGGCTGCGTTCCTGACTTGTCAGCCGCTTGGAGGCTGCGTTCCTGACTTTCCAGCCGCTTGGAGGCTGCGTTCCTGACTTTCCAGCCGCTTGGAGGCTGCGTTCCTGACTTGCCAGCCGCTCGGAGGCTGCGTTCCTAATATCTGTAATTGAAAAGCAGCTTCTTTATTGATTCATTGAACCTTTAACAGCTGTATTCAGTTTTTCTGCAGGACATGATGTTATGTAAAGTGTGGTTATTGATAAAGGTCAGTTTGGTGTAAATGAGCTGCTGGACATTCACTTTTTTGCCCATTTTCATTTTAAGGCCTACAGTTTGTGGAGAAAGCTGATTAAACTGAAGCCTGTAGATGCTCTCGGTTCAGATGTTTGTCTCTTTAGCAGCGTTTTTCTGTCTTTCTGTTGTTGGAAGAAGCGCTGTTACACTTCTCCATCCCTCCATCCCTCCATCCATCCCTCTCTCCTCCTGCTGTTTCACTCTCTCTCCTACGCTGCTATGTTCTGTATTATTATAATCTTTATTATTATTGCTATTTTTGCCTGCATCTCCTCCTCTCCATCCTCCTCCGCTCCTGCCTCCTCATCCTCCTCTCTTACACACCGGTAGCCTACAGTTAGACCCCCCACACCCCCCACACCATCCTTCAGAAGAAACATCTAGAATCTTTTATAACTGCTTTTACACCCTGATTGCGTAACTGCTGCTTTCTTTCTGATTCTCTCTGATTTGAAGCTGCTCTGTGGGCGTTTCTGTGATTGAGTTCAGATTAGATTTCTGTTTAATGGAGTCTGGATGTCCAGTCGTTTTTAATCATGATTTATTGCTTCTGCATCGTCGTTGAAACATCCAACAATTTTTCAAACATCAGTATTTATGTCCATATTTTGCAGCCATAGCTTATAAATCTGGACAAAATACAGACACTGTGTTTATAGCAGCATGTTTTTTCACATGTTTTCATGTGATAACACAATTTTCCACAAATGATTGTTTTCTGGAGTTTTTCTTCATGTCAGTGTTTTTCACCGGTGACACTGTTTTTTCACAAGTGGTGAGAGTTTTCACTCGTAATAACGCGTTTTTCACGTGTACGTTCGTTCACAAGTCTTCTTCTTCTTTCGGCTGCTCCCTTTAGGGGACGCCACAGCGGATCATCTGCCTCCATCTTGCCCTATCCACTGCCTCCTCTACTTTCACACCAACCATCTCCATGTCCACCTTCACTACATCCATAAACCTTCTCTGAGGTCTACCTCTTCTCCTTCTACCCGGCAGCTCCATCTCCAACATTCTTTGCCCAATATATCCACTATTCCTCCTCAACACATGTCCAAACCATCTCAACCTGGCCTCTCTGGCTTTATCTCCAAACCGCTCCACCTTCACCGTCCCTCTGATCTGCTCGTTTCTAATCTTGTCCAGCCTGGTCACTCCCAACGAAAATCTCAGCATCTTCATCTCCGCCACCTCCAGCTCAGCCTCCTGTCTTTTAGACAGAGCCACAGTCTCCAAACCAAACATCATAGCAGGACACACTGCTGTCTTGTAGACCTTCCCTTTCACTCTTGCTGCTATCCTTCTGTCACACATCAGCCCTGACACCCGTCTCCACCCACTCCATCCTGCCTGCACCCACTTCTTCACCTCTTTTCTGCTCTGTCCATTGCTCTGGATGGTTGACCCAAGATATTTGAAGTCATCCACCTTTACGACCTCTACTCCTTGCATCTTCACCTGTCCACCTGCCTCCCTCTCATTCACTCACATGTATTCCGTCGTATCTCTACTGACCTTCATTCCTCTCCTCTCCAGTGCAAACCTCCACCTCTCCAGATTCTCCTCCACCTGCTCTCTACTCTCACCACAGATTACATCACGTTCCTTCACAAGTGATGAAGTGTAATAGTTTTGTCTGTAAGGGGTGTTTTTCTCTTGTTGTGCCGATGAGTTGGGCGTTGCCCCTCCAGCTTTAGCTTTGGGGAGGCTAAGGACCCAGTGCCCCCCGGCGGCCTGTGTAAGTAGGCTAAGCTCGTGGATCACTGGCCTGATCGGTAAAGCATACTGGGAGTTTTCCGCTGGGTTAGGGTGGGATTTCCCTGCAGAGCGGCCGGAGCCTCAGCGCTGAAACAGCGTTCCCCAGCCTGCTGAGAAACAGGCCGAGCTTTTATTCTGGTGTGAGAACCGAGCGGCCGCTGTGTTCCTGCAGTGAGGCCTGAGTAAAAAGCTCTAAATAAAACAGCGTGACGGGTTCTGGAATCCAGTCAGCTGAGCATTCAGAGGAATAATATCCCGCAGCACATTCCTCTCCATCGGCACTTTCCCTTTTGGGACTTTCTGAAGTGCCAGGACACAGTTCCAGTTAAAGCGATAGTTCAAAAACAAACAAACAAACAAAATAAATAAATAAATCAGGCCTCAGCGTAGCCTAAATGTGGTCGATCAGACGAGCTTCTTTAGTTTTAGCACTGGGGCCACAAAGCTAATGCAGCTAACAAGCAATGGAAGTATGTACCACCAATTAGCGTGGTGCTAACTTAATCATCACACACTTGCCTCGAACTGGTGTTCAGTGTCTCTGATAGTCTGGATTCTGAGGGTTCTGACACTGATCACTCAGTTGTCTGTAAACTGGATGTGTTAGCATAGCTATGATCCCATTTTACAGACGTCAGTGAGTCATATGGAGTTGGCGTGATGCTGATTTGTGGGGAGTAAGGAGAGAAAACTTTAACCCTCTACTGCAACAATTATTACTCAAACATGATCTAACGTTTTAATCCATCCATCCATCCATTTTCTAAGCCGCTTCTCCGTCAGGGTCGCGGGGGGGTGCTGGAGCCCATCCCAGCGGTCATCAAGCAGAAGGCCTAATGTTTTAATGTGTGTTTTTTTTTTTTTGAAATTTAAATAAATGGAAAAAAAAAAAATTCTAAAAATTTCACAGGTTATTGCCATGCACACTGTTACCATGTAGATTGTTGCCATGCACGCTGTTACCATGTAGATTGTTGCCATGCACGCTGTTACCATGTAGATTGTTGCCATGCACACTGTTACCATGTAGATTGTTGCCATGCACGCTGTTACCATGTAGATTGTTGCCATGCACGCTGTTACCATGTAGATTGTTGCCATGCACGCTGTTACCATGTAGATTGTTACCATGTAGATTGTTGCCATGCACGCTGTTACCATGTAGATTGTTGCCATGTAGATTGTTACCATGCATGCTGTTGCCATGTAGATTGTTGCCATGTAGATTGTTACCATGCACATTGTTACCATGTAGATTGTTGCCATGCACATTGTTACCATGTAGATTGTTGCCATGCATGCTGTTACCATGTAGATTGTTACCATGCACATTGTTACCATGTAGATTGTTACCATGCACGCTGTTACCATGTAGATTGTTACCATGCACATTGTTTCAACTGGTATTTGGAATGTGTGGTAATAATAACGTCATAATAAGATTTCCTGGTCATGTGATAAAATACATGTCCTTTCAAAGTAAAAAAACATTTTTTCACAATTAAATAGTAAAACACAGATTTTATGTCACTGCGTTTTAGTAAAAATGAGATAAAGTAATAGAAAGAAAATAGAAATAGAGGGTTGAACTTGATATTTCACCAAACTATCACTTTAACCCCCACCAGACAGGTGGTCATCCGTGTTCTCAGCACCGCTGTTCTCAGTTCAGTCTGTGGTAAATGTGGCTGTTCTGTACAGCAGCTCCGTCATATGTGCCAGGACGGATCGGCCCTGCGGGAATATCTGCTTTTTCACAGGAGCACAAGCTTTTTCACACAACATGCTCTGTTCTCACAAGTAATTTTCACGTTTTTCACGTGGTCACATTTTTTTCACATTTGTATTTATTCACAGTTTTTTTTATGTGAGCTGTGCTTTTTCTCCAGTTTTGCACGGGAATTGTGAGGCTTTGTTTTGTGTAAATATTTACTGAGTGGAGAATTGCTTACCCAAGGCCAGAGGACTTGTAATAGGGTTAGGGTCATAATAACAACAGTAATAATGATGATAATAATGATAATGCTGATGATGCTGATGATGCTGATGATGATAATAATACAGAGATCTGAACGTTTTAATCATTTGATTGTAATAAAGACTCTGTGTGTTTGTGTTAGAGGGGAGTTTGTATTTTTATCATTTAAAACCTGCAGTAGCTGCACTGTTTTAATTAACGCGGTATTTTCATCAAAGCGAGCCGTAAAACTTCCCACAGCGGCCGCTTTGGGCTTTTCTCAAACTCTGGCAGGTTCAGGCAGAGATGGAGGCCAGTTCTGAACACCAAAGCAGCTTAGTGCTGTTTTTAAACCCAAGGTGATAAAGTGATATCAGCTGTTATCTCCCGCTCTGTGATTGGCGAACGTGATGCGTTCCTACTTCCTGTTTTGGGGTTTATGACTGTAACCTTACGTGCGCTCCTGCTGGTGTGGGTTTCCTCGCCCTCAGATATGAAGAAGAATGCTACTTCCCGACAGCTGTATCATGTACTTGTGTAATGCATGCTGGGTATTGTAGTCAGGTTATTGGTGATGTCCCCTGTCTTGGTCACTTATTGATCCGCTTTCGAACTGAGCTTAATTTTTCTTTCTGCTCAGGATTCTCTCCTTTCTCTGGGAACCATAACCGATGGCCCAAAATGTCGACTAACAACAACATCGCCCAGGCCAGGAAGCTGGTGGAGCAGCTGCGGATAGAGGCTGGCATCGAGCGCATCAAGGTACGCGCTGGTCACAGACTCGGACCTACAGACCACCGGAGGGTTCAGTCTGGAGAAATGAATAGTAATCTCACCTGAAAGGCACCAACAGAATGAGCTATGAGGGAGGTTCCTCAGCCTTTAAGGATGTGGAACATGATGTGGAACTATCCAGCAATTAATTCCTTACCCAGCATAGCCTTTCAGACAGTCTGCGTCCTCTGCCAGAGGAGGGCAGTGCTGTGCAAAAGTCAGAGACCCCACCTCATTTGTTTACTTTCCAGTCAAAAAGACCACAAAGTACAAGTTATAGATTTTTTTAAGGAAATATTTCAGAGGAGATTCTTTGAGGCTGTGGGTTGGCTTGGGTTCCACACGATTCATTGCTCTTTGGCGCCCCCTCTGGTGCAGTACCAGCACCTCTAGAGCTTTCCCCTCAACAACTCATTCCACGTAGCCCTTTTCAGTGCTCTGGAATTCGTAATACTTACGTAACACTGCCCTTCACAGTTCTTTCAGTTCTAGGTATTAACCAGGTAAGAGTGTGGTGTAAAGTCCAGAGTACTGCATAATTATATTGAGTAATATTTGGGTTTAGAACCGAGAGAGTTTAACTAAATTACACTGAAATGCCAAACAGGTTCTAGATATTAACTGGCTAAGTGTTTGGAACAAACTCCACAGTGCTCCAAACTTAACCGCGATGAGGCTGAAGCTTCTTACGTTCCACCTTAAAGCAACATCATGTAACAACCTTAAAATAAGAGCTTTAAAATAATTGTGATGCTGCACTGATTCAGAACAGTGAGAACATTGCGGAGAGACTGAAGAAGACGAAGTCAGAGGAGGTGAGGAAGAGAGAGAGTGACCAAGCGACAGACTGGACAGTGACTCTCAGACTGGCTTTAATTCGCTGGCGACAGCTAAAACAAATAAAAGGATGCAGGACAGACTCATGGCTAACAGCAAATCAGCGAGACTCCGACGGCAGAACGTTCTTCCCTGCCACTGTTATTCATAAAGACTGTCCTGTAGACTGTATCCTTATCCATGTCATCCCTGACTCACGGAGCTTTGTAGTTTTTCACCACTCCTCTAACCTCAGTCCCGTTTCAGGCAGCATGCAAAGAGCTAAATTCATCTCATGCCAAAAAGTTTGACCGGTCTGTCGGTCTGACGCCAAATAAGCCTTAAAAGTTTGACCGGTCTGTCGGTCTGACGCCAAATAAGCCTTAAAAGTTTGACCGGTCTGTCGGACCGACGCCAAATAAGCCTTAAAAGTTTGACCGGTCTGTCGGTCTGACGCCAAATAAGCCTTAAAAGTTTGACCGGTCTGTCGGTCTGACGCCAAATAAGCTTGAAGAGTTTGACCGGTCTGTCGGTCCGACGCCAAATAAGCCTTAAGAGTTTGACCGGTCTGTCGGACCGACGCCAAATAAGCCTTAAGAGTTTGACCGGTCTGTCGGACCGACGCCAAATAAGCCTTAAGAGTTTGACCGGTCTGTCGGACCGACGCCAAATAAGCCTTAAGAGTTTGACCGGTCTGTCGGACCGACGCCAAATAAGCCTTAAGAGTTTGACCGGTCTGTCGGTCTGACGCCAAATAAGCCTTAAGAGTTTGACCGGTCTGTCGGTCTGACGCCAAATAAGCCTTAAGAGTTTGACCTGTCTGTCGGTCTGACGCCAAATAAGCCTTAAGAGTTTGACCGGTCTGTCGGTCCGACGCCAAATAAGCCTTAAGAGTTTGACCGGTCTGTCGGTCCGACGCCAAATAAGCCTTAAGAGTTTGACCGGTCTGTCGGTCCGACGCCAAATAAGCCTTAAGAGTTTGACCGGTCTGTCGGACCGACGCCAAATAAGCCTTAAGAGTTTGACCGGTCTGTCGGACCGACGCCAAATAAGCCTTAAGAGTTTGACCGGTCTGTCGGTCTGACGCCAAATAAGCCTTAAGATTTTGACCGGTCTGTCGGTCTGACGCCAAATAAGCCTTAAGAGTTTGACCGGTCTGTCGGTCTGATGCCAAATAAGCCTTAAGAGTTTGACCGGTCTGTCGGTCCGACGCCTTAAAGGTTCGCAGCCTCCTGTAGTAAAATCCTGTAATGTGTCTCTGCCGCGTTGGTCCTCATGGCTGTTTCTCTTCTGATGTTGTCTTTGCTGGTGTTGTGCCAGAAATCATCTAGCTGGTAGAATCTGGCTCCTCTTCGAGTTACACAGGCATATAGAATATATTATATACATATTGCCGTATAGATTCCGCTCACAATATCAGTTATCACTCTCTCTCTCTCTCTCTCGCTCTCTCGCTCTCTCTCTCTGTCTCTCTCTCTCTCTCTCTCTCTGTCTCTCTCTCTCTGTCTCTCTGTGTCTCTCTCTCTCTCTCTCTCTCTCTCTCTCTCTCTCTCTCTCGCTCTCTCTCTCGCTCTCTCTCTCTGTCTCTCTCTCTCTCTCTCTCTCTCTCTCTGTCTCTCTCTCTCTCTCTCTCTCTCTCAGGTGTCTAAAGCTGCTGCTGATTTGATGAGTTACTGTGAGCAGCACGCCCGCTCCGATGCCCTTCTGGTGGGGGTGCCCACCTCTGAGAACCCCTTCAAAGACAAGAAGCCGTGCATCCTGCTATAGCCGCCTCCACACCACCGCGCCGCCCGCACCACCCTGCACCACCCTGCACCAGGAACCCGCTCTAACACACACGCCACACTTTGCCGGTCACGCCGGAGGGGTAATAGACCTGAACCCCCCCAGCACCATGTAGCCCCAGACTGAGTGCATCTATATGGATGAATATGTGAATCGGCGCATGTGCGGCTCCGTGTTCACTCATGTAGATACACCCAGCAGCTGGAGCGGCAGATTATTATTGATTTTTCTTTTACAAAACCATCTCAAAATCTACAGCACGAGTTTTAGAAAGAAGGATGATTTCGGGATGAACGGAGGTAGAGAGAGGATCAGTCGCGATCATCTGGCTGACCAGCTGGCTGGCCAGTCACACTGCAGCCATGGCTGTCCAGGTTGAACCTCCCATTCGCGAGTTGAAGGTAGATTTATGTGGCCAAACACAACCCAACCCCACATCCGCCTCCGCCTCCGAAGCACGTCTGATTTCCGAAGGGAATTTAACGCGTTAACACAGAGTTGCCAATCGGTTCTCCGCAGTTTCTCAGTCCGTTCACGAGTTCCAGCTTTTCATCGACAGGCGCTTTGACGCTTTCGTTTTCTACTCTTCGTTTTCTACTACACTTCAAAGCCCTTCTAAGGTCCCGACGCCTACGGACATACATACACATACATACACATACATCCATACATTACACCTAATACGCGACGTATCTGCCTTTTTTGGGAAACAGTGATTCCGAACACACGGCCCCTGCTTACTTGAAACGGTTTGAAAATTTTGGAGATTTGTACAGATGATTGCTTCACACGTTTGTCGTCAGCATTTTTGAACCTTAAAGGGAAAAATAACGAACCCAATTCTTTGTCCGTGGTGGTCCGAAGGCCGATCTCGATCTCTAAAGCCAAACTTGATTGTAAAATCCACACAGGAAGGAAAACCAACATGTAGAAACTTTCTTTCGGACGTGTGTCCTGGTGTTAACTTTGAGAAAATAGCTGTTTTTTGGATTTGTTCGTTCTTCTTTCTATGGACTCTATGGAACCTGGTCATTCAGTAACATGCTGTACAGTGTTTGATAAAACCTGAAGCGCATTAACGTTTATTTGTGGATGTTCTCTCTTTTTTCCATCCTGACTGACTCTGTCCTGGTAGGGCGGGGGGTGGAGCTCTGGAGATGGGGGCGGGCTGTAAGGCAGCTGTTTTGCTGTTGCTGGATGAGGAGGTCAGTTGATTACAGGGTTTAGGAGAGTGTTTAGTGGTTTGGTCAGGGGGACAGGGCGTACAGCGATGAACTGACCACAGGTCCAAGCCTCTGCTTGACCCACATCCCTGAACACACGCAGTACATAATCTGAGCCATGCTGTGGTTTCCTAATAAACCCTCAACAGGCCGCGGCAGACGCTGTTTAACAATGGTCCAATTCAGCAGCGGCCGCTGCAGCGAGGGGAGAACCGTGCCATTGTCCAGCCGCGGTCAGAGGCAGCAACACAACAGGGGAAAATTAGGGCTCTCTGAAAGAACAGCCTGCAGGACTCGGTCATTCATATCCTAACTGCGCTGACCGGCTCAGAGGAGGACTCTCAGAGAGCCATTCAGAATCCAGCTGAACTCGAATGACCGCTCTGAGCTAGACGTGCAGAGAAGGTTCTAATTCTGCTCAGCTTCTTCTGTTCTTGTGGAAAAGTCGATTGTCCCGGTGCTGCAGGCTGCGGTCGAACAGAGCAGTGCCTTCAGCAGCTCGCTGCGCGCTAGCGGTCAGACACACACCGGCTAGCCGACAGGCAGAGCGCCTCATAACGAAACACTGACCCGTAGCTGTGAGATTGAAATGTCCAGCATTTTTACTGAAATGTCCAGCATAGTCACTGAAATGTCCAGCTAATTCACTAAAATGTCCAGCTAATTCACTGAAATGTCCAGCATATTCACTGAAATGTCCAGCATATTCACTGAAATGTCCAGCATATTCACTGAAATGTCCAGCATAGTCACTGAAATGTCCAGCTAATTCACTAAAATGTCCAGCATAGTCACTGAAATGTCCAGCTAATTCACTGAAATGTCCAGCTAATTCACTAAAATGTCCAGCTAATTCACTGAAATGTCCAGCATATTC
>NC_051212.1:56387216-56404716 GCF_015220715.1 Pygocentrus nattereri
GTACAGTCATGTGCTCCTCTGGTCAAATGACATGTTATGTAGACATCCTGAAATGTAAATATGACATTTTTCTACAGATTTTTGCTGAAAAAACAAAATGTACCAGAACTCTTGCCACAGTTTGTTTTATATTTTCATGTTACATTCAGTAAATAAACAGTCACAGTGCATTAAACTCTTCAGACGCAACTTATTTACACTCATAAAATCTACGAAAAAACGTTGAATAATATGCCCAAGGGTGCCCAAACTTTTGCATGGACCACAACTCAAAATTGTTGATGGAAGAAAATGAAAACATTTCAGTGCGATTTAATTTAGTTTCCTTAAAAGTGAATTTTCCTTTGACTGGAAATAAAATACATTTCACTCATGATTTCTCATTAATTGTGTGTAAATGGGGCAGTCGTGGGCTGGAGGTCAGGGATCCAGCCTCGTGACCGGAAGGTCGCCGGTTCGATCCCCAGAGCCGACAGCACATGACTGAGGTGTCCTTGAGCAAGACACCTAACCCCCAACTGCTCCCCGGGCGCTGTGGATTGGGCTGCCCACCGCTCCGGGCAAGTGTGCTCACTGCCCCTAGTGTGTGTGTGTATTCACTAGTGTGTATGTGGTGTTACACTGCACGGATGGGTTAAATGCGGAGGTGAAATTTCCCCGTTGTGGGACTAATAAGGGTCACTTAATCTTAAATGAGTTTTTTATGGACAACAATATTTATTTACTTAGCGTTAAGACCTTTTTTGTTTGTAAGTCAAACAGTCCGTTTGTATGACTGCAGGAATTTTGAGAGGTTGGTGGAGTTCCCCTTTATTTGGTGGGATGTAGTTGAGTGTAAGAGGCCGTGCAGAGTGACAGTGGTCAGTGGTCAGGGCTGCTGTGTGTAAATGAGCCCTCGCTGTGCAGATTAAAGCACAGATTAAAGCAGATTAGAGTCAACGAGCTGTTTCATCCTCACCACTGCTGTGATCTGGCTCAGAGAGGAGAAACCCCGGCGCTTTGGTCATCAGCCAAGCTTCAAAGAGGCCGACGGGGGGGAGCCCCTCTATCTGACCACCATCAGCAGCTCTCATTCACAACACCACCCTGCTCTGACCACGTCTACAGGAACTGACCACCTGCGCACTTAACCTCACGTCCATTTTAAAGGGGAAATTCAGTGTGAAGCAGTTCAGACGTCTTTACAGTGGTGGTGATGGGAACCAGGCGTCGCCATGACTACAACACAGATATAGACACTTTATTTACCATCCAGAACCACCAGAGAACCTACACGAGTCTTCTGAGCTTATATGGAATGTTGATGATGGAAAACAGTGGGAAATCTGGAATAATGAGTTTTCTTTGGGGACTATTTTGCCGCACAGCGCCCTGCATGTCTCCCTCCACCATGAATGGAGTTGAAGTTCTCTAAACTCTCATAAAACAGCGTCTCAGTCATCAGGCAGTGAATTCAGAACCAGTTCATGGAGGAACTTTCTGTAGGAGCTTTTAGAGGGACGTCTGGTTCCTATCACCACCACTGTGAGGAGCTTTTAGAGGGACGTCTGGTTCCCATCACCACCACTGTGAGGAGCTTTTAGAGGGGGACGTCTGGTTCCCATCACCACCACTGTGAGCGGTTCTGACTCGGTCAGTTTATCTAGAACAGAGCGTTTCACACCAAACCGCTCTGACCGACTCTGTTTACATCTTAACCAGTTAATTATGCAAGAATTTATTAATTCTTCATGGCTGACTTTCAACAAGGTGTTGGAAACGTTCCTCAGAGATTCTGGTTGGTTATTTGAGTTCCTGCTGTCTTTCTATCATCTGGAACCAGTCTGCCCATTCTCCTCTGACCTCTCACATCAACAAGGCATTTACGTCCACACAACTGACCGCTCACTGGATATTTCCTCTTTTTCTGACCGTTCTCTGTAAACCCTAGAGATGGTTGTGTGTGAAATTCCCAGCAGATCAGCAGTTTCTGAAATACTCAGACCAGCCCGTCTGGCACCAACAACCACGCCATGTTCAAAGCCCCTTAAATCCCCTTTCTTCCCCGTTCTGATGCTCGGTCTGCACTTCAGCAAGTCGTCTTGACCACCTCTACAGGCCTAAATGCAGTGAGCTGCGGCCGTGTGATTGGCTGATCAGCTAATTGTGTTAACAAGCAGCTGAACAGTTGAAGGCCAGTATAACAGTCTGTTTAGCAATGAGCCACAGTATGAAAGTAAATCAAGGCTGCTACTGATTTTAGATTATATTATTATATTGTGCTCATGTTGTGTCTTAATTGTGTTTGTTATCTTTGTTTTTAGCTGTCAGTTTTCTGGCTTTTGTTTTCTGGCAGTGTTTGAGCTGAAGGGCAGTTTATTTGAACACAGTCGCTCTGGATTAGAGCGTCTGCCAAACGCTGCGAATGTAAGTTAGATTAATTTAGATATTACTTTATAACTACAGTTTTGTGTTTTTTCAAAATTTTTGACATTTTTTGAGAAAGACACTTGCACTTTATGTTTTGTCAAAATTTCATGATGAATAGACAAACAAAAATGGTCTAAAATAACTTGGAAAACACATTTCTCTGTTTACCTCCATTAGTTAAGAATGTTTTTGAGGTTTTGTTCTGACAGCAGAAAAATACCTCAATGTTACATAAAGTCATAAACAACGAGCACGCAGACACCAAATCCATCCCTATTCATTCAACATTTCTACTGAAAAGCCCGGTTCTACATACATATCACACATATATCCTATAAGGCAAAACCTCGTATCTCCCTTTTTGTTTAGTTTTCAGTTTTCAGTAAATTTGGAAAATGCCTGTTGTCTTTTATTTTGAGTGTAGATTTAATGTTGAATGGACCAAAATGCCTTGGAAAGACGTCTGGTTCCACTGACTCACATTACATTTAAAGTTTTTTTCTTTTGCTCTAAAATGACCATCTGGAGATACGAGGTTTTGTTCCCTTGCTTTTCTCTCTCAGTGTGTGTCAGAAAAGGTGTGATCTTAGATCTTAGAGAGGCCCCAGACTTTCTGCACTGGGCCCAAAGCTGGATTCGTCTGGTTTGTTGTTGTCGGGGTGACAGACAGGGGTGGGCAGTGCAGGGAGAGTCTGTGTGGACGCAGAGTGACCGTGCTGTTTTTAGCCTCACTATAAATACACATCTCCTTCCAAACAGGGCAGAAATAGCTGCTGCAGGTCTAATATTAGACCCAGCCAGTCTGTCCTTAGCCGCCGTAACCATGGAAACCAAACCCCGTCTGTTCCTGTTTTCTTGCCATCTCACCATCCGGGAGAATACAAGGCCTTCTGCAGTCACGACCACCCAGAGCCACGCGGAAGGCATGAGCTCTAATGCTAATCCTGTCTTTAGCGTTAGCGTAGCTCTCATCATTAGCCTGGCGTTATGCAGCGAACCTTCCTCAGATATTTTTCAGCTTCCATATCATTTCAGCCGTCTAAAAGCATCTACAGCTGCATGTCTGTCTAACCTTCTGCATCTAATTCATAGTAGATGCTGAATAATTCATAGTAGATGCTGAATAATTCATAGTAGATGCTGAATAATTTATAGAAGTTGCTGAATAATTCATAGTAGATGCTGAATAATTCATAGAAGTTGCTGAATAATTTATAGAAGTTGCTGAATAATTCATAGTAGATGCTGAATAATTCACAGAAGATGCTGAATAATTCATAGAAGTTGCTGAATAATTTATAGAAGTTGCTGAATAATTTATAGAAGTTGCTGAATAATTCATAATGGATACTGAATAATTCATAGTAGTTGCTGAATAATTCATAGTAGTTGCTGAATAATTCATAGTAGATATGAATTATTCATCATCTACTATGAATTATTCAATAGTAGTTGCTGAATAATTCATACTGGATATTGTAGAATTCACACTGAATAAGTCTTAAGAATCATAACAGAAGAACAGTGAAGCTGTATCTGTACTTTTGCATTTATTTTTATATTAAGAAAAAACCTGCATCAATTCATAAATAAATCATAGTGTCTGCATCGCCATTACAGTGTGTCCAGTGATAAATAGTGCAGTCAATAATAACGAGGACAAATCTGACCAGTCCACTTCTGTGCACTCGGGACTTTATCAGCCGGCTGTTTCCTGTTTCAGTCTCACGCTGCTTGGTCTCCGAAACGTGGTGAACAGCTCAGGCCTCTGTACCCCCACTGTGCCCCCCACTGCCCCAAACCTCCCATAGTTATACAGTCAGCCACATTCATCGTGCTGGGAGTCCGGGGGTCCTGAGAGGTGTGCTAATTTGCACAGGCGTCTATCGTAACTACAGAGCGACGTCGCTCTTCGGTGTGTTTATCTGCGGCTCTCCTCAGTGAAGGTGTCCAGTGTGGAGCCGGTCAGCGCTCGTGCAGGGTGATGCAGGGCGGCCACTGATTCCTGGTGCGGCTCTCGCTGCAGTACCGACCCACCGCTCCCAGCTCCTCGCGCTCAGCCTGAGGACTCTGTGGTTTGAGGAATTAGTAAGGAATAAGTCCAATTTTAATTCCAAAACTCCAGTTAAACTCTGCTAGTAATGAAACACAGTTGCTCAGTTTCCTTCAAAGCTACACTATGTAAGATTTGGGGATTTGGAGACCCCTGTGGTGGAAATGTGTAATTGCACACACCATGTGGAACAACATTTAGTAACGTGTGTTGTACTTCAGCCTCTGACGAGCGGATGAATCTGACTTGAGTGCGAGTGACTCACAGTGTGACCCTCAGCGTAATAATGCCCCCCCAACCCTCACCGTGACCAGGATGCAGTGCAGGTCCCGCTCTCTTGGTTCTCCCAGCACTGTTGCCAGTCTCCTCATGCCGGACACTCTCAGCATGTCCACTCCGGCCTCACAGCAGAACGCCCTGATCAAGGTGAAGTGAATCTGCAGCGCAACGTCGCACTCGTCCTCCTCATCACACACCAACACACACAGCACCACGCTGTCCGGGTCACTACACACAGAGGCAGGGAGAGTCATGTGGTCAGCATGCACCCCGTGCGCTTTACACTGCGCGTTTATGTTATTCTAAACCTCCTTTCCTGGCAGCAGCACAGGCAGGAACACTTCATCTGGACAGTCCACTTTAGATGCTCTGTAGAGACTCAACTTCAACGTACATTCAACTAAACATCTACTAAACTGACCTTAGTTGTCCTTTTCTCTAAACCTGCTCTAATCTTAACCCCAACATTAACCTCAACCCGAAACCTAAACCCAGCCCTAACCCTGGTCCAAATCCAAACGCTCACCCCACCACTGTTTACACTCAGCTGAATAGGCTCCAGCTCCCCCCGTGACCCAAAAGGATAAGCGGCTTAGAAGATGTGTGATAAACTAGTGATGTCTGAGATTTTATGGTGGACATTATCAGTATCATCATCTATGACCAGCTATGAAAGACCACCATGGTCATCACACTGGAACAGCACTTCAGCCCTGTCTAGATTACTTTCCTGCAGAAAAAAATCTGGTTTAGCTGGTCACCCCAGCATGGTCATGCTGGTTGACCAGCATACCAGCGTCCAAAATACATAATATGCTGGTTTTGCTGGTCTGTGATGTTTTTTTTTCTAGCAGGGATGTTTCTATTGGTTCCTGGTGGTTTTGGAATGTGTTTTATGTTTTCCTGGTGGGTGACATCACAGTGTAAAGGATTCTATTGGTTTCTTAATGGGACCTAAAGACGCCTTACAGGAAATTAGTGGTAACCATTAAGCTAATTCCCATTAGAAAGCAAAACCATCAGGTTTTAGTCCTAATGATTTTCAGCCTGACTGAACTGCTTGATCATCCACAGCCTCACTACAGGTGCGCGGAACGTCGAGCTGACAGACTCCCAACTGTACGGCTGATTTAGCTACACCAGGAACGTTCCACCGGTCAGATCCAGTTTAACCCGCTGTGTCTCCAGGTGTGTGTGTAACTTACGCATTCATGAGTTTGGCGCTCTCGTACACGCCGACCGTCAGACGCTCCTGATCACGAGCGGCCTTCAGCAGCTCCTCCAGACAATCACACACACTCTGCATCCTGAACACACACACACACACACACACACACACACACACACACACACACTATGAGATTACACTACACACCATAAACATGCTTAACGGGGAATTCCCAAATTTATCCACAGGTCCTCCAGATTGATTTGATGTAAAAAATCTCTGTTTTAGAGAAATTAAACACAAATATTCTTCTGAGCTTATATGGAATGCTGATGATGGAAAATAGTGGAAAATCTGGAATAATGAGTTTTCTTTGGGGACTATTTTGCCGCACAGCGCCCTGCATGTCTCCCTCCACCATGAATGGAGTTGAAGTTCTCTAAACTCTCATAAAACAGCGTCTCAGTCATCAGGCAGTGAATTCAGAACCAGTTCATGTAGGAACTTTCTGTAGGAGCTTTTAGAGGGACGTCTGGTTCCTATCACCACCACTGTGAACGACTGCTTACATTATGCAGGAAAACAGTGGAATTCCCCTTTAAAGCTCCTCTTTTACTTTTTCTAGCAGTTTTTGGAGGTAAAGCATTTTTCTCCATATGCAGAGTAGACACGTTCAGGTCCATCAAACTGAGGGATATTTGGACCCCACAAAAGGTGCACACACACACACACACACACACACACACACACACACACACACACACACACACTGTTGGTGTACTCACTCTGTATCTGTGCTGCAGGACACCAGCTCCTCCAGAGTCATTTCGCCTCTAATCCTCACAAGTCCAGAGTAAAGTGGAGTCAGTAAAGTCCAGACGGCAGTACTCAGTCCAGTCTGGGTCAGGGTGGTCCGGTAATCTCTGCTGGAGTCTGCTGTGTTTGTGCTGTTCTCCTCTGAAATCCTCTGCCTTATATCTGTGGCTGTGGGCGGAGCCACACACCTCCCACCTCCATCTGTGTGTGGGGACTGATCCAATCACACGGCCCCTTCTTTAGGCGCTGATCACTGATTGATTATGTCACTCATCAAAGGCAGGAGATTAATAATGAAGCTGTTCTCACCTTTTATCAGTCAGTGCACTGTAGACGAAACACTAATGACGGTTAAACATTCCCACATTATTCCCATGGAAAAACGTCAGTTTAGTTAGTTATAGATATTTTATTATGAATACATTATACACACACACACACACACACACACACACACACACACACACACACACACACACACACATGTATATATACATTTCGCTTTGCTGCTGCAAAACCTGGTCATACTAAAGCTTTCTAATTCACTGATACATCAGTGCCATCTGGTGGCCACGAGGAGGTGTTACAGGTACATGTGGGGGAATGCAGTGAAACACAGATCTGAATAGAGCGGCGCTCAACGACCCTTTTCAGAAAGGTTCACTATAGAACCATCTACAGCACATTCTCCATAAATCTGAAGAACCATTTAATTTATTCATTTAAGAACCCAATAATCATTCAAAGGGTTCTTTGAGTGTTTATGGTTCAGTTTAGAAGCATTGGCTTTATTAAAGAACCTTTGAAGAACCATCTCCTATAGGTGCAGACAGACAATGGTGGATACAGACGGACAGACAGACAGACAGACAGACAGACAGACAGACAGACAGACAGACAGACAGACAGATAGATAGATAGATAGATAGATAGATAGATAGATAGATAGATAGATAGACAGACAGATAGATAGACAGACAGATATAGATAGGTGGATGGACGGACGGACGGACAGACAGACAGATAGTGTTTGTCCCAGAAAAAAACAATATGTAATATTAGAATAATGATGAATAATCCAGTTTGCAGAACAAACCACATTTAACACAATGAAGTACTGATTAGATAAAACCGCTTTGGAGACTGTAAATAAACAGATTGGCATGCGTGAAATCAGTCAACATTATTAGTGTCACATACAGTGTCATATAGTTCATACAATAACATACAGTGCCATATAGTTCATACAGTGTCATATAGTTCATACAGTGCCATATAGTTCATACAATAACATACAGTGCCATACAGTTCATACAGTACCATACAGTGCCATATAGTTCATACAATAACATACAGTGCCATACAGTTCATACAGTGCCATATAGTGTCATATAGTTCATACAGTGTCATACAGTTCATACAGTGCCATATAGTGTCATATAGTTCATACAGTGTCATACAGTTCATACAGTGCCATATAGTTCATACAGTGTCATATAGTGTCATATAGTTCATACAGTACCATACAGTTCATACAGTGCCATATAGTTCATACAGTGTCATATAGTGTCATATAGTTCATACAGTACCATACAGTGCCATACAGTGTCATACAGTACCATACAGTGCCATATAGAGTCATATAGTTCATACAGTGCCATATAGTTCATACAGTGCCATATAGTGTCATATAGTTCATACAGTACCATACAGTGCCATACAGTGTCATACAGTGCCATACAGTGTCATACAGTTCATACAGTTCAAAAAGTAAGGGTGCGTAGGGACTGGCCCTGGAAAAGGTCACATGCAGCTGATTAAATCAGAACCTTAATGATTAATATTCCAGCTTGTTTGATTGAGCTCTCAGTTAATTAAACAACCACAGTTCACACCTTCGGCCTTTAATACAGGTGTGAATGGGAAGCAGTGGGAGCTAAAGCAGATTAACAAACAGCAACTAATCTACAGGACACTCGTCTGGATGTTTGGATCATGACCCGTCACATGGTTACATAAACACAACAACTTCGTCATCATCATCATCATCATCAACACTTAGCGCTTTAAAAACCAGCAGCAGAGCTTGATCTATCCATGATAAATGCTATAGTGTAATTATCTATTCACTGTCATTTATTATAAATTTGACATTTGTTCAGTGCTTAAGGAACGTGAGGGATGAAAGGCAATAAAAGGCAAAAGCCACAGATAAGAAAAACCATAGTGTTACAGTGTTAGTATAATATAGTGTCATACAGTGTCATAAAAAGTCCTATAGTCCATTACAGTGACATACAATGCAGTCTAGTGCCAGATAGTGATGTATAGGGTCATATATGGTGTATTTTACTGCCGCGCAATGCATCCAGGACCATACTGCGTCATATAATACCATTACACATACGGTGGCGCATGGTGTTATGGAGGACCACACAGTGTCACACAGTGTTATAGAGGGCCATACAGTGCCATACAGTGTTATAGAGGGCCATACAGTGCCATACAGTGTTATAGAGGGTCATACAGTGCCATACAGTGTTATAGAAGGCCATACAGTGCCATACAGTGTTATAGAGGGCCACACAGTGTTATAGAGGGCCATACAGTGACATACAGTGTTATAGAGGGCCATATTGTGACAAACAGTGTTATACAAGGCCATACAGTGCCATATAGTGTTATAGAGGGCCATACAGTGCCATATAGTGTTATAGAGGGCCATACAGTACCATATAGTGTTACAGAGGGCCATACAGTGCAATACAGTGTTATAGAGGGCCATACAGTGCCATACAGTGTTATAGAGGGCCATACAGTGTGCTACAGTGTTATAGAAGGCCATACAGTGCCATACAGTGTTATAGAGGGTCATACAGTGCCATACAGTGTTATAGAGGGCCATACAGTGCCATACAGTGTTATAGAGGACCACACAGTGTCACACAATGTTATAGAGGGCCATACAGTGCCACACAGTGTTATAGAGGGCCATACAGTGCCATACAATGTTATAGAGGGCCATACAGTGCCATACAGTGTTATAGAGGGCCATACAGTGCCTTACAGTGTTATAGAGGGCCATACACTGCCATACAGTGTTATAGAGGGTCATACAGTGCCATACAGTGTTATAGAAGGCCATACAGTGCCATACAGTGTTATGGAGGGCCAAACAGTGCCATACAGTGTTATAGAGGGTCATACAGTGCCATACAGTGTTATAGAAGGCCATACAGTGCCATACAGTGTTATGGAGGGCCAAACAGTGCCATACAGTGTTATAGAGGGCCACACCGTGTTATAGAGGGCCATACAGTGACATACAGTGTTATAGAGGGCCATATTGTGACAAACAGTGTTATACAAGGCCATACAGTGCCATATAGTGTTATAGAGGGCCATGCAGTGCCATATAGTGTTATAGAGGGCCATACAGTACCATATAGTGTTACAGAGGGCCATACAGTGCAATACAGTGTTATAGAGGGCCATACAGTGCCATACAGTGTTACAGAGGGCCATACAGTGCCCTACAGTGTTATAGAAGGCCATACAGTGCCATACAGTGTTATAGAGGGTCATACAGTGCCATACAGTGTTATAGAGGGCCATACAGTGCCATACAGTGTTATAGAGGACCACACAGTGTCACACAATGTTATAGAGGGCCATACAGTGCCATACAGTGTTATAGAGGACCACACAGTGTCACACAATGTTATAGAGGGCCATACACTGCCATACAGTGTTATAGAGGGTCATACAGTGCCATACAGTGTTATAGAAGGCCATACAGTGCCATACAGTGTTATAGAGGGCCAAACAGTGACATACAGTGTTATAGAGGGCCATATTGTGACAAACAGTGTTATACAAGGCCATACAGTGCCATAAAGTGTTATAGAGGGCCATACAGTACCATATAGTGTTATAGAGGGCCATACAGTGTCACACAATGTTATAGAGGGCCATACAGTGCCATACAGTGTTATAGAGGGCCATACAGTGCCATACAGTGTTATAGAGGGCCATACAGTGCCATACAGTGTTACAGAGGGCCATACAGTGTGCTACAGTGTTATAGAAGGCCATACAGTGCCATACAGTGTTATAGAGGGTCATACAGTGCCATACAGTGTTATAGAGGGCCATACAGTGCCATACAGTGTTATAGAGGACCACACAGTGTCACACAATGTTATAGAGGGCCATACAGTGCCACACAGTGTTATAGAGGGCCATACAGTGCCATACAATGTTATAGAGGGCCATACAGTGCCATACAGTGTTATAGAGGGCCATACAGTGCCTTACAGTGTTATAGAGGGCCATACACTGCCATACAGTGTTATAGAGGGTCATACAGTGCCATACAGTGTTATAGAAGGCCATACAGTGCCATACAGTGTTATGGAGGGCCAAACAGTGCCATACAGTGTTATAGAGGGTCATACAGTGCCATACAGTGTTATAGAAGGCCATACAGTGCCATACAGTGTTATGGAGGGCCAAACAGTGCCATACAGTGTTATAGAGGGCCACACCGTGTTATAGAGGGCCATACAGTGACATACAGTGTTATAGAGGGCCATATTGTGACAAACAGTGTTATACAAGGCCATACAGTGCCATATAGTGTTATAGAGGGCCATGCAGTGCCATATAGTGTTATAGAGGGCCATACAGTACCATATAGTGTTACAGAGGGCCATACAGTGCAATACAGTGTTATAGAGGGCCATACAGTGCCATACAGTGTTACAGAGGGCCATACAGTGCCCTACAGTGTTATAGAAGGCCATACAGTGCCATACAGTGTTATAGAGGGTCATACAGTGCCATACAGTGTTATAGAGGGCCATACAGTGCCATACAGTGTTATAGAGGACCACACAGTGTCACACAATGTTATAGAGGGCCATACAGTGCCATACAGTGTTATAGAGGACCACACAGTGTCACACAATGTTATAGAGGGCCATACACTGCCATACAGTGTTATAGAGGGTCATACAGTGCCATACAGTGTTATAGAAGGCCATACAGTGCCATACAGTGTTATAGAGGGCCAAACAGTGACATACAGTGTTATAGAGGGCCATATTGTGACAAACAGTGTTATACAAGGCCATACAGTGCCATAAAGTGTTATAGAGGGCCATACAGTACCATATAGTGTTATAGAGGGCCATACAGTGTCACACAATGTTATAGAGGGCCATACAGTGCCATACAGTGTTATAGAGGGCCATACAGTGCCATACAGTGTTATAGAGGGCCATACACTGCCATACAGTGTTATAGAGGGTCATACAGTGCCATACAGTGTTATAGAGGGTCATACAGTGCCATACAGTGTTATAGAAGGCCATACAGTGCCATACAGTGTTATAGAGGGCCACACAGTGTTATAGAGTGCCATACAGTGACATACAGTGTTATAGAAGGCCATACAGTGCCATACAGTGTTATAGAGGGCCATACACTGCCATACAGTGTTATAGAGGGTCATACAGTGCCATACAGTGTTATAGAAGGCCATACAGTGCCATACAGTGTTATAGAGGGCCAAACAATGACATACAGTGTTATAGAGGGTCATACAGTGACAAACAGTGTTATACAAGGCCATACAGTGCCATAAAGTGTTATAGAGGACCACACAGTGTCACACAATGTTATAGAGGGCCATACAGTGCCATACAGTGTTATAGAGGGCCATACAGTGCCATACAGTGTTATAGAGGACCACACAGTGTCACATAATGTTATAGAGGGCCATACAGTGCCATACAGTGTTATAGAGGGCCATACAGTGCCATACAGTGTTATAGAGGGCCATACACTGCCATACAGTGTTATAGAGGGTCATATAGTGCCATACAGTGTTATAGAAGGCCATACAGTGCCATACAGTGTTATAGAGGGCCAAACAGTGACATACAGTGTTATAGAGGGCCATATTGTGACAAACAGTGTTATACAAGGCCATACAGTGCCATAAAGTGTTATAGAGGGCCATACAGTACCATATAGTGTTATACAGGGCCATACAGTGTCACACAATGTTATAGAGGGCCATACAGTGCCATACAGTGTTATAGAGGGCCATACAGTGCCATACAGTGTTATAGAGGGCCATACACTGCCATACAGTGTTATAGAGGGTCATACAGTGGCATACAGTGTTATAGAAGGCCATACAGTGCCATAGAGTGTTATAGAGGGCCATACAGTGACATACAGTGTTATAGTGGGCCATATTGTGACAAACAGTGTTATACAAGGCCATACAGTGCCATATAGTGTTATAGAGGGCCATACAGTACCATATAGTGTTATAGAGGGCCATACAGTGCAATACAGTGTTATAGAGGGCCATACAGTGCAATACAGTGTTATAGAGGGCCATACAGTGCCATATAGTGTTATAGAGGGCCATACAGTGCAATACAGTGTTATAGAGGGCCATACAGTGCCATACAGTGTTATAGAGGGCCATACAGTGCCCTACAGTGTTATAGAAGGCCAAACAGTGTTACAGAGGGCCATACAGTGACATACAGTGTTATAGAAGGCCATACAGTGTTATAGAGGGCCATACAGTGTTATAGAGGGCCATACAGTGCCATACAGTGGTTGGATAGTGTAGTGGTTAACACCTCTGCCTTCTACACTGTAGACTGGGGTTCAGTCCCCACCTGGGCAAACACCCTCCACTATACCAATAAGAGTCCTTGGGCAAGACTCCTAACACCACCTTGGCCTACTTGTGTAAAATGATAAAATTGTAAGTCACTCTGGATAAGAGCGTCTGCCAAATGCCGTGTTATAGAGGGCCTGTCTCTCTCTCTGTCTGTCTCTCTGTCTCTGTTTCTTTCTCTCTCTCTGTCTGTGTCTCTGTTTCTGTCTCTCTGTCTCTGTTTCTGTCTCTCTCTCTGTCTGTCTCTCTCTCTGTCTCTGTTTCTGTCTCTCTCTCTGTCTGTCTCTCTGTCTCTGTTTCTGTCTCTCTCTCTGTCTGTGTCTCTGTTTCTGTCTCTCTCTATGTCTGTCTCTTGTCTCTGTTTCTGTCTCTCTCTCTGTCTCTCTCTCTGTCTCTGTTTCTGTCTCTCTCTCTGTCTGTCTCTCTCTCTGTCTCTGTTTCTGTCTCTCTCTCTGTCTGTCTCTCTGTCTCTGTTTCTGTCTCTCTCTCTGTCTGTGTCTCTGTTTCTGTCTCTCTCTATGTCTGTCTCTTGTCTCTGTTTCTGTCTCTCTCTCTGTCTCTCTCTCTGTCTCTGTTTCTGTCTCTCTCTCTGTCTGTCTCTCTCTCTGTCTCTGTTTCTGTCTCTCTCTCTGTCTGTCTCTCTGTCTCTGTTTCTGTCTCTCTCTCTGTCTGTGTCTCTGTTTCTGTCTCTCTCTATGTCTGTCTCTTGTCTCTGTTTCTGTCTCTCTCTCTGTCTCTCTCTCTGTCTCTGTTTCTGTCTCTCTCTCTGTCTGTCTCTCTGTCTCTGTTTCTGTCTCTCTCTCTGTCTGTGTCTCTGTTTCTGTCTCTCTCTCTGTCTGTCTCTTGTCTCTGTTTCTGTCTCTCTCTCTGTCTCTCTCTCTGTCTCTGTTTCTGTCTCTCTCTCTGTCTGTCTCTCTGTCTCTGTTTCTGTCTCTCTGCCCCCCCTGCGGGATGATGAACTCAGAGCTCATTATTTCCGTAGATTAGAGAGAGAATGAGAAGAAAAGAGTGAAACCTCAGATTGTAATTGACCTCACTGACCACTTCAAACATCAAACACTCCACAGACAGCAGGCCGGTTTCACTGAAACTGACCACAATGACTTTTAACACATTAAACTGCATGAGCTGCGGCGCTGAACAAAGCCCATCAGCACAAACAGAAGAGCCAGTCCAGACCGTAGTTCAGCTTTGGGTCTGGACTAAATCACACTGAGAGAGTTTCACTACCAACCCATCATTATCTGTATACATCACTTTATCTGGTAAACGCTTCGATATGAGCAGTTAGATACTGAGATTTAAGAAAATAAGAGATTTAATAAATAACTCTGAATATGAACGAACAAGAACTTCACTCTGCTGTAAACGTTCTTACAACTACTTCTGAATGTTCATTTTATCAGAACTTTTGAAGATTGATTCCATATATTTCTAAGAGATTCCAAACTTCTTAAAGAGATTCCAAACTTCTGTACGGTGATTCCAAATTTTTCTAAGAGAATTCCAAACTTTGGAATGATGAATGGTGAAATGATACACACGTTTGATTGGAGCTGCATGATTCCAACAATTACAAAAGCAGGATCTTCTTCTTCTTTTGGCTGCTCCCTTTAGGGGTCGCCACAGTGGATCATCTGCCTCCATCTTGCCCTATCCACTGCCTCCTCTACTTTCACACCAACCATCTCCATGTCCACCATCACTACATCCATAAACCTTCTCTGAGGTCTACCTCTTCTCCTTCTACCCGGCAGCTCCATCTCCAACATTCTTTGCCCAATATATCCACTATTCCTCCTCAACACATGTCCAAACCATCTCAACCTGGCCTCTCTGGCTTTATCTCCAAACTGCTCCACCTTCACTGTCCCTCTGATCTGCTCATTTCTAATCTTGTCCATCCTTGTCACTCCCAACGAAAATCTCAGCATCTTCATCTCCACCACCTCCAGCTCAGCCTCCTGTCTTTTAGACAGAGCCATAGTCTCCAAACCAGACATCATAGCAGGACGCACTGCTGTATTGTAAACCTTCCCTTTCACTCTTTCTGCTATCCTTCTGTCACACATCAGCCCTGACACCCGTCTCCACCCACTCCATCCTGCCTGCACCCTCTTCTTCACCTCTTTTCTACACTGTCCATTGCTCTGGATGGTTGACCCAAGATATTTGAAGTCATCCACCTTTACGACCTCTACTCCTTGCATCTTCACCTTTCCACCTGCCTCCCTCTCATTCACTCACATGTATTCCGTCTTGTCTCTACTGACCTTCATTCCTCTCCTCTCCAGTGCAAACCTCCACCTCTCCAGATTCTCTTCCACCTGCTCTCTACGCTCACCACAGATTACAATGTCATCTGCAAACATCATGGTCCATGGAGCCTCCTGCCTGACCTCATCTGTCAACCTGTCCATCACCATTGCAAACAAGAAGGGGCTCAAAGCTGATCCCTGATGTAACCCCACCTTCACCTGTAAACCATTTGTCACTCCAACTGCACACCTCACCACTGTCTCACTATCCTCATACATGTCCTGCACCACCCTAACATACTTTTCAGCTACACCTGACTTCCTCATACAGTACCACAGTTCCTCTCTCACCCTATCATCTGCCTTCTCTAGATCCACAAAGACACAATGCAGCTCCTTCTGACCTTCTGACTATGTTCAGAGTCTCTACTCTAACCTCCACACTCCTACCTTTCCTTCTCTCTCGCTGCCGTCTAACCCGCCTTCCTCCGCTCCTCTTTGATGGTCTTCGACCTACAGTAGTCCAATTTCCACCGGCACCCTGCTGGTCAACAGCACCGCAGGCGGTCGTTGTTAACCCGGGCCTTGACCGATCCGGTATGGCAGTCATATTTGTGATCCGCATGATAGTTTAGCACAAGTTTTATGCCGGATGCGCTTCCTGACGCAACCCTCACCCTTTATCCGGGCTTGGGACCGGAACCAGAAGTACACAGATTGCACCCCTAATGGTGGGTTCATTACAAAAGCAGGATAATGGAGAGAAAAGTTCATTGCTCTGTTTGGAAATGTTGCTCTCGTTTCATCGTGAGTCATAAACCCAGTGCACCCCTTTCCTTTACAGCGCCCTCCCTCAAAGCCCAAGCTCAGCTCCTTTAGTTTGGTCTAACTTATTAATATTTATATACAGTGTTTATTTATTTATTTATTTATTTATTTGTCTTATCTTTTTTCCATTTAGTTTTTGTTTACAGTTCAAAGTTCAAAGAAATCCACTGTTAAAATGATTTGTGTAAGTTCAATAAGTGCACGACGGTGTTTCCAGAGTCCGCGAGTAATCGTGTTAAATAATCGTGAGATTAAAATAATCGTGATTATGATTTTTGCTGTAATCGATCAACCCTGCATTCGAGTGAAATCAGTCCAGGCCTGTCTTCGGTTCTGATTGGTGGAAATCCTCTGATGAATTATGAATATCCTGTGATAAGCTAAATGATCAAACATGCTCTCTTCCTGTGAGCGGTCAGACTTTATCTCTGTCCAAACGCCGAGTGACCACAGTGCTGATTAAGGCCGCTGACCCTCAGCACCTTGAGGTCGGTGTCAATATTGGACAGGATTCAGAAGCGCTTCCTCAGTCAAACACAGACACCGTCGAAACCAGCAGTGTCCGAAACTCAGCACGGTCACTTTAACCGGTTCACATCTGTTTCTGATCAAGACTGGCAGCACAGCTGTCTCTGTAGAGTTCTCACCAAACCTGAAGCTGCTCTGATGCTTTCAGTGCAGCTCTGATGGGATCTGCTATTCCTCTGATCCACTTCCGTCCCCCTCCAGCTCTTTATTGCCTTTTGGGTTTTGTTTCATCTCATTCTCATTCAGTTCCACCTTAAACGGGGCAGCTGTTACACACTGGAGCCTCAGCTGCAGCGTTTAAGGTGGAACTGAAAGCCGGAATGAAAGCCAGTTTCGGTGCTGAGAGGTGCTGGATGTTCTAAGACGTTCCACTGCGGTTCTTTTTGAGGACGGCGTGAAGTTTGTTTGACTCTGTTTTTCTCTTTTTGGTTCCTTTTGGTCTAAAATAAGATGTG